>NC_134406.1:51447627-51552627 GCF_038048845.1 Mixophyes fleayi
CTAAATAAATGAAAGCTAGAATCTGATTGGTTGCTATAGGCAACATCTTCACTTTTTCAAACCCACAGTTTAGTAAATATACCCCAGGAACTGATGTGAATAATAAAAAAAAAGCCTCTGTAAAATACTGCTTAATATTTTGACACTGTATAAACAAATGTTTATAATTAATAATAATTAATATTTATTTAAGGAAATGTGTCCATGTGTAGACACAACAGTCCAAACTAAATATTTAAAGACATCTGTCCTGTATATTTGCTGCCTATCTTGAAGATTAGGGCATATAGATTGTAAGCTCTACCAGGGCCGGGAATGATTAAATATTCTCTGTACAGCGCTGCAGAATATGCAGGCACTACATAACGATAGAGGGCTTTGGCTCACTATCGGTTATTGTATGTATGCTGCTACATGTTAGCTACATGTGGAAAGGACGAACAGAGATATCCAGATGATATTCAACTTCTGCTGTTATATGTTTACTAAATTCATAAAACTCCCTGGGCATTTTCATTACTATGTAACCAGATTTCCCAGCATTTCTGGTACGTGTTGAAGTGTGTTTTTTTAATACACTGTTTTAATGATACTACACTATGGAAGCGTTCCCTTATTATTGATTTTATAGATTGGATGTTCTGTCCATGGAGATCGGATATTTGAAAGGGGAAGAAGACGCGTGGATTACGATCTGTTGGATTTGATACTGTAAGCGTGACTATCAAAGAAAATCTTCCAATGAATTCATATTTGGAACTATATGAGCTAAGTAAAGGTGCTCAATAGATACGTGTTTAATACAACTATTGCGCACTGTGAACGTCTTGTATTTTAACTATATAAAGAACTGTTAATAAACTTTTAATAATTACTTTGTTGATATCATCAGTGTTCTGTTTATCTTTAGTCATGTGGTATAATTGTTCACCATACAATGCTCCATATATATAAAGCAGTATTAGTAAGATATACTTTATATACCCTAAATATATATATAGGTCTTGATCCCTCCTACTCTGCCGCATGGCTGACAGGTGGTGTCAGATTCCTCAGCGATATAACCCGTACCTTCACATTTCCCCAATTATCGGACCTTCAGTCTTTGCTGAACTTATCACATAGACATTTATTCAATTCTTACAGATTAGGAACTTTCACTCATCTTAAGGTTCCTGTCTGCCAAAAAGACCTTTCTCCACCTTATTAGACAGACCACAACCAAAGGTTGCTGAGCTATATCACTGCCTGGATCCCGTTGGGAGATCCCCATGCACTTTGGAGTCTGACTTTGGTGAATCCTTAGACAAAGAGGAATGATCTGAGTTTTGGGAACGCACCACATCCAGCTCTATATGAGTAAAGATCTAGGAAAATGTATACAAATTATTATATATCACTGGTATTATGTTCCCACTAGATTATGTGAAATGATTCCTGATGCTTCTGATAGATGCTGGAGAGAGTGTCCATCCCCCACTACTTTCTACATATTTGGTGGTCATGCCCCAAACTACCTAGTTACTGGTCCACGCTAGGAAACCTGATACGTTCAGTCTTGCAAATTGACCTTCCATTCCTGCCTAAATATTACCTGCACCCTCTGCCCACCCAGACAAAAGTTAGCACCAAATTAAGCTTATACGCCACTTCAATTATGCTGCCACCTGTCAGCTCACAACGGAATGGAAATTCTTGCTACACCTTATTTTGCCGCAGTAGGAACTAGGATATGGTATGTTTACCATATGGAATACATGACGGCTATTGTAAACAATTCCGCAAAATCAGTCTGCAAGACCTGTGAACCCTGGGCAATTCACAATAGTATCCACTTACCTTTGGCCCCTTAAGTTCACTTTCTAAATTCATCTTGTCTCTCATCGCTTGCTGGACGTAGCAACGTTCAAGTCCTCGTCGAGTGCAAAGGACACTTACTACAGCCGACGATTTCAGGAAGGGAATGAGGTGGGGAAGGGAGGTATGCCTGTAGTCAGTGCACAGTAAATGCGTGTCAAGCTGCAGCGCACACAGCAGCATCCAAGTCAATCTCTGGGCATCTCTAAGGTACATGTTTTTATGCCGTATCTCTTGCTCCAGCTACAGGGCTAGTCTAAGTGCCAATTACTAGTGATGACGGCTGACTATGTATGCTAGCAGATGTGATTGTAATCAGGAGCAACTGTAAACATTTATTTTATGTACAGTATATATTTATAATATCCTAATAAATGTATTTCATGGGGAAAAAAACTATTTTTTAATGTTTTATCATTTATGTCTATATTATAGACAGATGCTTATTAATTGATTAATAGTTTTTTTTCTTTGCATTCCAAATAAAATTCTTCAACTAATATACAAGGCCATCAACAAAATTACACCGACATACATCTCTTCACTTGTCTCGAAATATCTCCCAGCTCGACACCTCCATTCTGCACAAGATCTGCGGCTCTCTTCCACTCTCATCACATCCTCCTATTCCCGGTTACAGGACTTTTTTCGGGCTGCACCCACTTTGTGGAATTCCCTCCCTTACACAGTAAGACTTTCCTTTAGTCTTCCAACCTTCAAACGATTCTCTGAAAACCCACCTCAGGTAAGCTTATAGTATTCCTCTACCACAGTCTTAATCTCCCGAGGTTACCCTATTACCATCCTCTACACAGCTAACACAAGGCAATAACCCTCTGACCAACATAGTTGTGTGACTGAGCATACAGCCCACTAAATACTTTGTAACCTTTGCATTCTAGCTGGACAAATATTCAATATAATGTAGCACTTACCCTTGTGTATCAAACCATTGTCCCATGGATGGTAAGCTTGCAAGCAGAGCCCTCTTACCGCTCTGTATGTATGTATTACCCAGTATTGTTTTATTACAGTTTGTTCCCAATTGTACAGTGCTATGGAATCTTCTGGCGCTATATAAATAAATGTTGATGATAATGATGATGAAAGGACTGCAGATGAGGTAGGGTCTGATTGTGTAAGCCAGGTTTCAGTTATTGCCAGAAGGTTGAGGTTTTTTGAGAGGAAGAGGTCATGGGCAGCACGGTGGCTGAGTGGTTGGCACTTCTGCCTCACAGCCTTATCTGTGAGGCATTTGTATTTTTCCCCCATGTTTGCGTGGGTTTCCTCCTACACTCCAAAAACATACTGGTAGGATAATTGGCTGCTATTAAATTGCCCTTAGTCTCTATCGGTCTGTGTGTGTCTGTCAGTTAGGGAATTTAGACTGTAAGCTCCAATGGGGCAGGGACTGATGTGAATGAGTTCTCTGTACAGTGCTGCGGAATTAGTGGCGCTATATAAATAGCAGCTGATGATGATGATGATGATGATGTATGGAGGTAAGTCTGTTACAAACAGAACGTGCATTTCAAAGGGCTGATTTAAAGGACTTTGGAGAAGGGAGACAGGTGATATGTTTGAGGTTTGCTGAATTGTCCAGTGCAGTTAGAGAAGTAGTACAGAGGTAGGCTGCAGCAGATGTGGCTTAATGCTGGAAGTATTTATCGAGATGTTGTTCAATGTTTGTCCATCTGTGTTGTTTAACTGCATTTCCAAACACTTTGTGATAGAAACCTAATTAGTGCAGAAAACACGTCTGACCGTACTACATCTCCCCCTAGACCTCATGTTAGACCTCATGTTAAGATATAGTGAGGCTGATTTCAGAATAGACTACATCTGTGCTAAATGGTCAGCTAATCAGAGATAAAAAGAACCCATCCATCTGTACAATTATACTACAAGAGCCGGCCTGTGCCATAGAACGGTTCAATCAGCAGCATCTCACAGGTTACAGCACGATAACAAATTTCTGTTACATACTTTGCTAAAAAGACATTTGCAGAGATGAAAAACACAAATCTTTTGTTGATAAACTTCTTAACTAATAGTACCCATTACAAAGAATCCAAACTTGCAGGACTGGTTCATTTATGTATCTTGAATTAGCTGAATTACAAGCAGCACAAATACATAGAGAAAAGAGAATGACTAATTTGTTTTTATTACCATTATTAACTTAACATATTGTGCAACACAACTGAAAGATATACAGAAAACATAGAGCAAAGATTCCTTTTGTAGCTTTTTGCAATACTGTATATACACCTGACATTGTAAATGTATCCATTCCTGTAGCTAACATCTGACTAAATGATGCTTATTGATGCTGTAATTACATATAATTTGTGCAGTGTCATCATCATATTGTATACATAGGAATATTTGTTTATTATAAGGAATAGCATATTTCTACCATTAATTATAAGTACTTTTTGCTTTTATGTTATTCCATCCTTGGAGATTGTTGTTATTATTGTCATTGATTTGCGAAATATCACACTGCTCCGCATGGACAGACGTTGGGGAAACAGAGCGCACTTAAAACAGATGTACAAGGAAGACAAAGTACATGCAGCTGTGAAAATAAAGGGTCTGGGATATATAACATTCTAAACATATACAACAGAGGTAGCATTATGGATAATAATGTACTTAAGTATTTAAGTGTTATGGGCAGATAGTGCTGTTAACCATAGTAACCACTTAAATGTTAGCTTTCATTTTTTGGTGGGTTTGACTAGGGTCAGGTGTCTACTGTGTTCCTGCAGAAACAAGGAAGAAACCAGGAATTAAGATCGATCAGTGTTTAGTTATGTCTACTACAAAGTATAGATAACGTGCTGAGCACTGCCAATGAATTCAATAGCATCAAACCAGAATTTGGAAGCCAGAAGTGGTGGATGCAGCTCACCTACGTTCCAAAAGCCCTTTCAAACGTGTTTTGCAACAAAGTGCTTTACCAATGCCATATCTCATGGATGCATAAAACATATCTTATATGTCTAATGATGCAATCTCATTGGCCGGTAAATGCGGGACTGATTACATCAAGAAAATTAAATATAAGCACCCATCCTGATTATCACTAATGTGTGTGGGGTGGGTATTAATGTGGGGAGAATTTTAATCTAATGTGTTTGCAGGGGGGAGGGTAGTAATATAATTTGTATGTGTTGTAGGGTTTTAATGTAATGTGGTGAGGCTATTAATGTATTGTGTGCTGGGAGTGTTATTAATGTAATGTGTATTTGGGCTATTAATGTAATGTGTGATGAGTATGGTGCTAATGAAATGTGTGTGTGGGAGGCCATTAATGTAATGTGGGTGCTGGAGGAAGCTGTTAATGTAATATAAAGGATTCTATTAATTTAAAGGGTATTGGGAAGGGCATTACTATGATAATTTATTAGTAAAGCTCCAACATATTATGCAACACTGTACATTGTGGGGATCATAATATAAATAAGTAACTTACAAATACATAAAATAGAAGATAAAGGTAGGCCTGCTCAACTTAATTTACAATATAAGAGGTTTGAATTCTTGGTACATAAAGTAGTGAAATTACAATTGTTGCTGCTGGAAGGGAAAGTGTGTGTGACATCTGTAATGCAGAAGCATTATCAGTCCCCAATAGTAAAGCCTGTATTAGAGATTGGCATTTTGTTCATCTACCAGTTCTGTGGTTAAAAAAAGGGGAGACAGTGGAAACTAGTGACATGAAAGATTATCATCATCATCAACATTTATTTATATAGCGCCAGCAGATTCCGTAGCGCTTTACAGTTGGGAACAAATAGTAATTAAACAATACTGGGTAATACATACATATGTAGAGGTACAGGCTCGGACTGGCCTGCAGGGCAGCAGGACTATCCACCGGTAGGCCCCGCCACGTTATAGGCCACGCCCCCTCCATTGTTAGGGAGGAGCTAAGAAAACAGCTGACTCCCGACTTGCATACAATTCATCTATTGGACATATGCGAGAACAGGAAGGGACAGATGCGTTCCACGCAGGCGCCTTCCTCTCCAACAGTAACAAGCACGGGCCACGAGAAACATCCTCTGATTTCAGTACACTGGGTACCCAGCCACCATCTCTATATACATTGAAACTTTAAGTAAACAAAGTTAAATTTGAAAGCATCGCAGCAATAACCATGTGATATATGTGGACAGTGATCTGAATATTTTTATTTCACTAGCAGAGACTTAAAGAAATACCAATTCCCATCTACTGAACTTGTATGCTATGAACATTATTTTATTGAGATATCAGTGACTGTGTTATATCTGGATCAATGCAGCATTTATACCCACTGCCATTTACCTCCCAGTAGCTAGACTAGTCCAGGTCTATATACCTAGGGTTGTCTGATTTTTTATGTATGTTCAATTGATGCCATACCATATGTATGTATATAGAAATCAATGCCTCATAATATAAATACTGTGGTTTAATTGGAGTATTTTATTTGTCTATATTAATGTATTTTTATGTATTTTAACCAGGATTCAATAAATTGTAATAAAACTTACATTAAATGTTATCCCACTAACTGAACCGAGCCTCTTGCTCACAGCCTAATACAAGATATAGAAAAATACGAATTGTATTCAAGATAAAATAATACAAATTTTATTATTAGTATTACACTTAGAATAATACATAAGTCAATGAGCGCTTAACTTTCAGTATATTATTAGTTCGTAGGGAGGGATAACCTGTGTTAATGCTGCTCTTGCAACAGTAGGGGTAGAGCGCAACTCCTCCCCCCCCCCCCCCCGTTTTTGCCAAACACTCCCGCTAAACATGAGCACACTGCATTCTTTATATACTACACTATGGTGCTAGCTGTCCTTCGTGGGCTGACCACTCTCCCTTTAGTGTCTGGTCTCGCCTCTATGATGGCTGGCCACACCCCCTCTGGTGGGCCCCTAGCGTTGCAGTCCCCCGGTGGGCCCTTCATGCCCCAGTCCGACACTGTAGAGGTAAGAAGGCCATGCTCGCAAGCTTACAATCTATGGGACAATGGTTTGATACACAAGGGTAAGTGCTACATCATATTGAATATTTGTCCAGCTAGAATACAAAGTATTTAGTGGGCTGTATGTTCACTCACACAACTATGTTGGTCAGAGGGTTGTTGTCTTGTGTTAGCTGTGTAGAGGGTGGTAATAGGGTAACCTCGGAAGGTTAAGAGGGTGGTAGTGGAATATTATAAGATTGCCTGAAGAGGTGGGTTTTCAGTGAACGCTTGAAGATTTGAAGACTAGAGGAAAGTCTTGTGGTGGGAGGGAGTGAAATCCATAAAGTGGGTGCAGCCCGAAAAAAAGTTCTTTAACCGAGAATGGGAAGAAGTGATGAGAGTGGAAGAGAGACGCAGATCTTGTGCAGAATGTAGGTGTCGAGTTGGGAGATAGTTTGAGACAAGTCAGGAGATGTATGTTGGTGCAGTTTTGTTAATGGCCTTGTATGTTAGTAGAAAATTTTTATATTGGTTTTGTTGAAAAACAGGCAACCAATGTAGAGACTGACAGAGTGACAGATGTAAAATGATTTGCAAGGAAAATCAATCTAGCCGCTGCGTGCAAAATAGATTGTAGGGGCTCTAGTCTGATTTTGGGAAGACCAGTAAGGATGCGGGAGATGATGAGTGCATGAATTAAAGTTTTGCAGTGTCTTGTGTGAGATATGTGCGTATTCAGGAAATGTTTTTTAGATGTATATAACATGATGTAAAAGATTAACTAATCACTGTAGAAATCAGTCAGCTGCTCAATGTTATTCTGGATAGTAATGTAATTTCCTATTTAGCAAATGTGGGTTTTATTTATTTAATGTTGGATCTGGTTGGTGGAAGGGAGGCCTAGATTGTTCACTTGTTTCTCTGCTTTTCTGTAACAGGATCCGATCAAGCAGCAAGAGAACTGAAGGTACCAGCACCAGCAGCATTTAGTCAAAGCTAAAAGAACCGGTAGGGGAAGGAGAATAATCTGACAATTTATCAAATGTGACGGGTCACATATGTATTCCCCACTCTACCCTTGTCACCTGTGCTCCCCCCACCCTCCCTCACGTTGTCACATATGATCGTTACCCTCCCTCACGCTGTCACATATGTATTCCCCACTCTACCCTTGTCACCTGTGCTCCCCCCACCCTCCCTCACGTTGTCACATATAATCGTTACCCTCCCTCACGCTGTCACATATGTATTCCCCACTCTACCCTTGTCACCTGTGCTCCCCCCACCCTCCCTCACGTTGTCACATATGATCGTTACCCTCCCTCACGCTGTCACATATGTATTCCCCACTCTACCCTTGTCACCTGTGCTCCCCCCACCCTCCCTCACGTTGTCACATATGATCGTTACCCTCCCTCACGCTGTCACATATGTATTCCCCACTCTACCCTTGTCACCTGTGCTCCCCCCACCCTCCCTCACGCTGTCACATATGTATTCCCCACTCTACCCTTGTCACCTGTGCTCCCCCCACCCTCCCTCACGTTGTCACATATGTATTCCCCACTCTACTCTTGTCACCTGTGCTCCCCCCACCCTCCCTCACGTTGTCACATATGTATTCCCCACTCTACTCTTGTCACCTGTGCTCCCCCCACCCTCCCTCACGTTGTCACATATGATCGTTACCCTCCCTCACGCTGTCACATATGTATTCCCCACTCTACCCTTGTCACCTGTGCTCCCCCCACCCTCCCTCACGTTGTCACATATGATCGTTACCCTCCCTCACGTTGTCACATATGTATTCCCCACTCTACTCTTGTCACCTGTGCTCCCCCCACCCTCCCTCACGTTGTCACATATGTATTCCCCACTCTACTCTTGTCACCTGTGCTCCCCCCACCCTCCCTCACGTTGTCACATATGTATTCCCCACTCTACTCTTGTCACCTGTGCTCCCCCCACCCTCCCTCACGCTGTCACATATGTATTCCCCACTCTACCCTTGTCACCTGTGCTCCCCCCACCCTCCCTCACGCTGTCACATATGTATTCCCCACTCTACCCTTGTCACCTGTGCTCCCCCCACCCTCCCTCACGTTGTCACATATGATCGTTACCCTCCCTCACGCTGTCACATATGTATTCCCCACTCTACCCTTGTCACCTGTGCTCCCCCCACCCTCCCTCACGTTGTCACATATGTATTCCCCACTCTACTCTTGTCACCTGTGCTCCCCCCACCCTCCCTCACGCTGTCACATATGTATTCCCCACTCTACCCTTGTCACCTGTGCTCCCCCCACCCTCCCTCACGTTGTCACATATGATCGTTACCCTCCCTCACGCTGTCACATATGTATTCCCCACTCTACCCTTGTCACCTGTGCTCCCCCCACCCTCCCTCACGTTGTCACATATGATCGTTACCCTCCCTCACGCTGTCACATATGTATTCCCCACTCTACCCTTGTCACCTGTGCTCCCCCCACCCTCCCTCACGTTGTCACATATGATCATTACCCTCCCTCACGCTGTCACATATGTATTCCCCACTCTACCCTTGTCACCTGTGCTCCCCCCACCCTCCCTCACGCTGTCACATATGTATTCCCCACTCTACCCTTGTCACCTGTGCTCCCCCCACCCTCCCTCACGTTGTCACATATGTATTCCCCACTCTACTCTTGTCACCTGTGCTCCCCCCACCCTCCCTCACGCTGTCACATATGTATTCCCCACTCTACCCTTGTCACCTGTGCTCCCCCCACCCTCCCTCACGCTGTCACATATGTATTCCCCACTCTACCCTTGTCACCTGTGCTCCCCCCACCCTCCCTCACGCTGTCACATATGTATTCCCCACTCTACCCTTGTCACCTGTGCTCCCCCCACCCTCCCTCACGTTGTCACATATGATCGTTACCCTCCCTCACGCTGTCACATATGTATTCCCCACTCTACCCTTGTCACCTGTGCTCCCCCCACCCTCCCTCACGCTGTCACATATGTATTCCCCACTCTACCCTTGTCACCTGTGCTCCCCCCACCCTCCCTCACGCTGTCACATATGTATTCCCCACTCTACCCTTGTCACCTGTGCTCCCCCCACCCTCCCTCACGTTGTCACATATGTATTCCCCACTCTACTCTTGTCACCTGTGCTCCCCCCACCCTCCCTCACGCTGTCACATATGTATTCCCCACTCTACCCTTGTCACCTGTGCTCCCCCCACCCTCCCTCACGCTGTCACATATGTATTCCCCACTCTACCCTTGTCACCTGTGCTCCCCCCACCCTCCCTCATGTTGTCACATATGATCGTTACCCTCCCTCACGCTGTCACATATGTATTCCCCACTCTACCCTTGTCACCTGTGCTCCCCCCACCCTCCCTCACGTTGTCACATATGTATTCCCCACTCTACCCTTGTCACCTGTGCTCCCCCCACCCTCCCTCATGTTGTCACATATGATCGTTACCCTCCCTCACGCTGTCACATATGTATTCCCCACTCTACCCTTGTCACCTGTGCTCCCCCCACCCTCCCTCACGCTGTCACATATGTATTCCCCACTCTACCCTTGTCACCTGTGCTCCCCCCACCCTCCCTCACGCTGTCACATATGTATTCCCCACTCTACCCTTGTCACCTGTGCTCCCCCCACCCTCCCTCACGTTGTCACATATGTATTCCCCACTCTACCCTTGTCACCTGTGCTCCCCCCACCCTCCCTCATGTTGTCACATATGATCGTTACCCTCCCTCACGCTGTCACATATGTATTCCCCACTCTACCCTTGTCACCTGGGCTCCCCCCACCCTCCCTCACGTTGTCACATATGATCGTTACCCTCCCTCACGCTGTCACATATGTATTCCCCACTCTACCCTTGTCACCTGTGCTCCCCCCACCCTCCCTCACGTTGTCACATATGATCGTTACCCTCCCTCACATTGTCACATAAGATACATGACAATGGGTAGGAAAGAGTTTGTGGGTTATATGTGATGAAGGGCAGAAGGATGGGGGGGGGGGGGGCATATGTGACAAGAATAGGGGGCGTGTGTGACAAGGGGATGGAGGGCTAGAGGCATCTTAATCCACCACAGTGCAATAGACACTACTGAACTCTGCAACATGTTGTTAAGCTCCAGCTTGTAGGAAAGTTTTAACATGTGTTCGGCTGGTCTTCCTGGCTTAGTTTGATGTGCGCAGCTGGACATGGCAGTGATATCAGGGGCACTTAGCTCTCAACTGATTTCCCCTCGTAATGTGCATGGTAAAGTAAGTATAGTGCACAGCATATTAGCATATTGTATTTCTGGATCATACTGCTACAGACCATGGAGCTGATGCAGAGTGAGTCCTACACCAATATCTTGTATAAAATCCATCTGCTCATCCCCAGAAAACTGTCCGGAGGCCTATGCAGATTGGCATGACTCTGGCACATATATCCACTTGCGCCTGGAGAGACAGGAAGGAGGAGGGAAGGGGCGGTCTAACGTAGGCTCAGTACAGTTATAGCGTGTTTGTGCAATTGCAAAAAAATGCAGACCTGGACTCAGACACAAAAAAAAACAGATTTAAAGATAATAACTTGTATGTTTTAAGATTTATAATGTATAACATATTATGTAATAAATAAAACAACAACAAAACAATAAAAGACTAGGGGGTATATTTACTAAACGGCGGGTGTTGGAAAAGTGGAGATGTTGCCTATAGCAACCAATCAGATTCTAGCTTTCATTTATTTAGTGCATCCTACAAAATGACAGCTAGAATCTGATTGTTGCTATAGGCAACATCTCCACTTTTTCAAACCCGCCGTTTAGTAAATCTAGCCCTAGGTATGTGTTTATATCAGAGTACTACACATGCATGTAGTGTGAGAGGAGCATAGTAGGAAATGTATATATGCTAGTGATGTGAATCTCCCTAACACCACACATGTTGCAAATGTGTAATGTATCTTTAGAGAGGTATACCCAGGCTATCCCCGAATCATTTCGACATATGTTTACCATACGTATGGGACCAATTAGCTGACAGGGTCCTACCTGCCTGGATCTGTCTTTGTGCTTCATATACTGGTTAATGTTTGGTCCCGAGTTTGCACACTCTCTTCAATTCCATCCTCAATGGGACATCTTGGTCTAAGGAATCCCTAGAGGCTAGGACCAAAGTGATTCACAAAGAGACAAAGATATCTATAATATAATATAATATCTCCCTGCTCAGTAAATATATGCTAAAATGCTTGCAAATAGAATTAATTCAGTACTCACATCCCTAGTTCATTATGATCAGGTAGGATTTGTCCTGGAACATCAGCCAATGGATAATACAAGGAGCCATTCATCTGATCCACATTCTCAAAATCGGGGAAAATGACAGTCATTATTCCCTCTGTAGACACAGGAGAAGACTTTCATCAGAATATCTTGGCATTTTATGTCCCAAGCTTTAATCTCCAGAATCTTTCTCACAGTCATCAAATCCCTCTATTCCCACCCTTTAGCGAGTCATGATTAATGGTCCTCCTTCTGATACTATCTGCGTCAGTAACAGGGCTGCCCCCTCTCCCTCTACCTTTGCCCTAGTCATAAAGCCCCTTGCAGGAACCATCAGAGCCTGCCCTGACATAAAAGGTGTGTGGACCGGCCATCTTGATGGCAAGTTATCTCACTTTGTTCATGTTGTTCTCTAGACCCTCCAACATGCCCATAAATATCCCATTTTTGGTACAGAGTCAGTTTCCTCTTTTCCTTGCTCCTTCCATGTCCCGTCCGCAACGTTCCATGTTCCTTCCTCCTCTGCAAGCCTCTCCAGGATGTGGATAACCATTCAGCCAAATTGGCCTCCCACATTCTAGCCGCTGTGAGATGATTAAGACATGGAAACAGAGTGACCCTTCTCGCATTTCTGCCCTGAAGACCTATATTTGGTTTATTGCTTGGTTGGAGAAGATTACCCACCATTTGCATGATATATTCCATACAATCTGGGCACCCTGGCTTTACCTATAGCTCTAATCTTGCTCCACTGAATTCCTGTAGCAATTCAGGTATAAATATAGAAGTGGAAGTTGCTCAATCAATTTATAGGTTCATAGCAGGTGCTTAAAAGGGTGGGGTTATCCTAAAAGGAACAAACACACCAAAAATTCCCCCAGCACACTGCTATAGCCAGCAAATGATCTGACATTTCTACTGTAGATAAAAATGCAAAAGTCTTAGTTGCACACATTTGCAAATGTATGTTAAAGCCACCCACCACTCCACGGTGCTTTTGCTAATAGCGTGGTCCTAACTCTAAACAATGAGAGTCCCATATACTTGGGCCATACATATGTGTTTTTAAATTGAGAGCCAACTTACCAAAGAGGTACCCCAGAAGCCTCCATACAGCAATTCATCGCCAGTACTCCCCCTCAGCTACTGACACCAACATGCCTCTCAGACAGATACAGAAGTGGAAGTTGCTCAATCAATTTATAGGCTTATAGCAGGTGCTTGAAAGGGTGGGGTTACCCTAAAAGGAACAAACACACAAACAATTCACACTGCTATAGCCAGCAACAGACCTGCCATTTCTACTGTAGATAAAAATGCAGAAGTCTTAGTTGCACACAATTGCAAATGTATGTTAAAGCCACCCGCAATTCAGCTATAGCCAGGCCTCAACTACCCTACTTGCCGAGTTGTGCCCCTTGTCGAAACTTCACTTTCCATACCTCTTTGAGGAGTTCTTTCCAACTGCGATGACCATGCCCCCCCTCCTCCCTCCCACCCCTGTCACCCCAATTTAAAAATTAAATCTATTGGTATTAACATATGAAATTGCTTTCAGTACTGTACTCTGATTGTGATTGTTCCTATTAAAACCTAGATTTTGTTTGTTGTTTATGTTTGTATTTGAAAATTCCAAAATTAATTTAAAAAAATTGAGCACCACTGGCCAAATTGCATGTTTCACTGAATATCTAAGTGATAAGAAGTTAACTCAAGCTCTGCAGGGTTCAAACTTCAACATGACATATTTCCATGCAGTTTAATGTATGATTATTACTCACTTGCTGAATTTAGCAGATCGAAAGAAGAGACTGTGAATGTGGCCCATACAAACATTTGTGCAACCTTACAGTTGTTTCATTAACACTATTTTCTTTATTTTACTTTAGGGCCTCCAAACTTGGTTGACTCCATTATGCCTTTAACTAAGCCAGATACATTTGGAAAAACCCGTGACTATTATCTGGATGAAAAGAAGAATGGTTTCAGCTAAATATCAACAAAACCTGTAACATATCTGAAAAGCAATCATTAAGTGCTTTATTTAATTTTAATTTTTTTGAAACTCATTATTTTCAATTGATTCATTACAACGTGGAATCCTAGTGAAAGAACGAGGAGAGCTAAAACATAACCTAAAAAATATATATATAATCTAGTGCTTTTTTAATGGCTTTCAATTGGGTATTACTGAAAATCTCTGGGGAGATCTCAAACACACAAAATATGCTGGAAGCCCAAATATTTATTTTCAGATTTTTCCCCTGAAAAATCACGTCTTCAGGCAAGCTTATAATATTCCTCAACCACCTTCCTAAACTTACTAGATTACCCTGTTACCACCAGTTACACAATTCATACAAGACAACAACCCTCTGACAAACATTGCTGTGTGACTGGATCATGTAGCATACTAATCCCTTTTGATTTTTGTTTTTTTTACCTTTGCAATCTGGCTGGATCAAAATGCAATATGTAGACTTAACCTCATGTATCCAACTCCCATTGTCCCATAGATTGTACGGTTGTGAGCAGGGATTTTTCACCTCTTTGTCTGTTTAACCCAATTTGTTTATCAGGGGCGTACGCAGGATTTTTAGGGAAGGACGCTTTTTTGACAGTGCCGTTGTATAGTACAGTGCCAATATGTAGGGCACGTCTTTAACGGAGGGGAGGGGTTTCTGGAGACCCAGAAACCCCCCCTGCGTGCGCCCCTGTTTATTACTGTGTTTGTCCACAATCGTAAAGCGCTACGTAATTTGCTGGTGCTATATAAGTAGATGTTGATGATAATGATGATGATGATAGTAATGATGATGATGATGATGAGCTAGATGAGTTGTGCAAGGATGAGTGGTGAGAAAATCCCATAGGTAACAATAAGTACTGACTGACAGGGTGCCCTAACTATTGCAAAAGTCATATTCACTCTTTTATTTTAGTTAGTCGCTTAAACTCAGCAAATTGTAATTATGTATTAAAAAGTGCAGAAATATGTGATGTTGATGTCGTACCCTGCAGAGGGTGTAAGGTCAGATACGCCAGACCAGTTATGCTCAAACTTTTACACTGAACTGTATGTTTCTATGCTTCTTAGGCTGCAAGTGCTCTGTACTAATTATGCTTTTAGAATCTACTATCTGTCTCAGTTTGCAAATTTGTAATTGAGGCTTAGTTACTAACCTATGATTATCTAGTTCAAGGTTAAATAATTAGTACTTATTTGATTAGTTGCTACAGGCTACTGCATACCAGCCTATTCATGCAATCCTACAGAGTGGCACACAATATTTTAATATCTCATGTGGTCACCGAGTAAAGTAAAAGGTTCCACATTGATAGGCATCCCTTGAGCGATTTCATTGATTGCAGCCTTCCTAGTTAAATCCAGCCACATGGAATCTAGATTATAGGAGCACTCAGATTGAGAAAGCGGATATGATACAGCATTATTATTCTGAAGCGGGACATGATTTTGCGGTGGCATTAATGGACTCTATAATGGCATTATGAGGCTATATAGTGGCGTAATGAAATAATTGTATTATGACATGGCAGTATGGTCTATTTTGGTAGAAAAATTCAGTGTCTGAACTACCATTGGTGCAGCAGGTGGGGTGCAACGGGGCCAATAGAGATAATGGGGCCCGCTACATGGGGGAACTAACGAGCTGTGGGCCCCGGTTCCCTCCTTCCCACTTCCCTGCATCGGGGCCCACAGCTTGCAAGTTTTGCCTCGGCAATGATTAGTCCATGTTGTGACATTATAGTATGGAGCTATATAGCTAAGCATGGACATGTTCTATATGTGCTGGACATTGGTCTGTATATAATCATTTCAGTCTGCTGCATGTTCTGCTCCCCTAAGCCATCTTATCTGTACCACCCCATACAACGATCCCTCTATATTCATAACTCTCTATGGTCCATGCCCTTAACTCATCTCATAATTACAGATAAAGTAAATGGAAATTATTCAGGATGATTTCTGTTTCAGTCAATTGTTTATAGGCAAATTGTATTTTTTTTCATTTACAAAATAAAATGTAAAAAAAAGCCCAGTGAGAAAGGTGTCACCCAGCGCCTCTGCTGCCCTAGGCTAGGGCCTATGTGGTATTTCCACAAACTTGGGCTAGCATCTTTGCCATAAATATATCATATGTATAATATTCACTTGTCTAATATTTACGTTTTAGCCATACACTGAGCATATCCACTTTCTCATATTACACATCTATTAAATTGTATGTCTCAATAACTATATCCATTTGGTTTATCTCTTAAGCTGTAAACTACTACGCATTTCTGTGTCGCATAACATAAGGGGAATTAATAATTCTAGTAGTGATTTTGTATTGCATTATCACAAAGTAGCCACTGGGGGGTGACAGAGAGCAGAATTTGCTGGTCAGCCTCTGCCCCTTCTGGACTGATCACAGTTTCCTGCCTCTGGGTGAGCTCTTGCTGACATCACACTTCTTGCAGCCTCCCAGCTGGATCCGTGTTTGTGTTGCTGGAGCTCCCAGTCCTCTTCTTGTTCGCTGTCTGTGGAAAGTAAATCGGGGTGACCAGCAGTTTGCTCTGCATTTTGCCTGAGTGATCTCCAGTCATCTTGGAGTTGCAGAATCATTGTGGATTGTATAGCTTCCCTGCCATAAATATCCTTAATCCAGCCCTGAGAATGGACTGTCAGCAGCCGGGACACCCTTGATCTGTATGTATGATCGCCCCACTGGGTGCTGGATTATTGGGGGGCATCGCTCCAAGCAGCCAACAAGTGAGAGTAAGTACCATAAAACAGACCCTTTATCTTTGCACCCCAAACTCCTAAAATCACAGCTACTATCGGATTGATTCCCTTCTTTACTGAATGACTTAACCCCCAATAACTATTTCCCGTGCGCAGTAATGGGGCTCTCCTTCCTGTGCACATAGAGAGTTACTTTCCATTTGCAGTTTATGTGGCACAAATCCAAGTACAATGTCACACAGTAAGATGAAGTGAGAACTTATTGTACAGTTTATTTCCTGACAGTATGTTCTATGCTCAGGGTATGTGCAAAAAGTGTTCATAATAGAATGTATGTATGCATACTTGTATTATGTGTGCACAGGCTTGCACACATGATACATGTGTATGGAAATACAAAAGCCCTTTATTTTTTTTACTGATAGTTTTAATTTACCTTTTTAATCATTTTGAGTCATTTTTATTCAATCATTTGAAAGGGATTGTAGTTTTGAAACAATTACAATAGTTTGGAAATGCTGCTGTACACAGTGCTTTAGAATTTTAAAAGTTTGAAATGATTGTAGCTCAGGGTGGTGTCAGGAATAAGTGAGACTGCAGCTGGCAGGCAGCAATGTAAGAAAATGTTTCTTTACTTACTGGGCTGTTATACCAATGATGTGTCTCAAGGGTAACCTACCACACATGCCTGTAGAAACTTTATTGGCAGAATACCATATCTAATTGCGTTAGACACCTTTGTAAGCTTACTTGGGTCTGGAAGAGAATGTTACTTGCTTGTGCAAATTTAAGAGGTTTGCTGTTGTGTGTGTGTGTGTGTGTTTATATATATATATATATATATATATATATATATATATATATATATATATATATATATATAATATCTCACCACATCGCACTGATTGACAGTTCCAGCACTATTGTCTAGGAAGTGCAAATATTTTTCAGCACTGTAGAATAAACACCTGTATGAAATAAACAGATAATGCTCACAAGATACAATTTACTCTAGAGATCAACTTGATAACACACATCTTCCTTCTCACTAATATCGTGTGGCTGTTTCATGCCTCAGTAACTGTTGAAAACATAAGTCTAGCAACGTTTGCACGGTTAACACATTTCCACTTGAGTGTCACATGCAAAGTTTATGTCACAGACTTTTCTTTGGTTCCTGTTGACTTCTTTAGAATTTCTTTTATAGCATTATATTAAAGTTGCTTATTTTGCAACTTTTTATGGCTAGGTTTAATAGCCGCTTTCTTCTGCGCCGGGAGTGGCAACCTTCTGTTGTACATTTCATATACTTTGGTATCAATAGTAAATGTTATTTAGAACAACAATCACGAAAACTGCTGTTCCTGCAAAGACCCCTCTCCTGTCTTTTCTATGGTCACTATTGCAAAGTGACCACCTTTGTGCTAGTGACCGGAGGGGAGAGCAGTAAGATGCAGGGAGGGATATGAAGATCCCTCTACCGCAATACTCTCCCCATAGGCTTCAAAGGCTAACGCCATTTGTGTTAATTTCTTCATTTCCTGCAGTATTCATGCACCAGTACTTGTACAATATAATGCAGTTCTACTGTTAGTGCACATTGGGCCTGATTCAAGTCTGCTCGCAACTTGCGATTAAGAAAGCGCTCAGAACTGTAACATACTGCCGCCTGTATTCAAATCCAAGCGGATCTCAAGCGCATTTAGATTTGCATCTGGGTGAAAATCATACTTGCCAACTCTCCCGCACTCCCGGGAGAGCAGGCAAGTATCCCGCATACGGCAACTTGCTGTCAAAATGACGAGATTCACGGTGAATCGTGTCATTTTGGCCCTGCCCCTGCGACAAAATTACATTTCGTCATGGGGCGGGGCCAAAGTGCCGTGATTCACAGTGCCCCGCCCCTCCCACCACGCCACCCATCCTGCCCGGGATCTCCCGGAATGAAGTTTTAAAAGTTTAGCAAGTATGGTGTAAATACACTCTGCCTAAACGTTACATGCTGTATGTTAACATACAGAACAGGGTGAAGGATACACACAGTGTGAGCATTAAAAAGAAATATGGCTGGTTAAAAAAAAAATCTTATAATTTTCTTTTCATTAAATACATAAAATAAGATGTTCTTATTGCATACCCTACATACAATGTTTTTTTTATGTTCTTTTTTAGTTGTATAAACATGTTCTGAGCCAGCTTGTGGCAGTAGGAACAAAGACTTTGTCAGTCGGCACTATCAGTCAGCACTTACACCTGCCCTGTAGCTGGTTGGTATACATGACATGGATCAGTCACATCTGCCCTTCTGTACATTGGTTACGGTGGTCTGCCAATTCCCACCCCTGTTCCACCCTTCAAGCTGTAGTCAGTCCTACGTGTCATTTGCATTTGGACATGAACTGCATGCAGTTGTGTTTATTGGTGTAAGGTCCATTTGGGAGTGTGCGTAGTTCTATTTCACGCAGATACAGCACACAGACTTTCATCCGAACATGAATCAGCCCCATTAAGAACATAGTACACTATGCTGCAGGGAGGCATTGAAAACACGCTTCAAAGGCTCTTTTTAAGTGATGACAAAGTACAAGCTTTTTGTCTACCCTCTTAACTGGAGTTGTTTATCAATGCAGAAACATGGCTTAGAAATAACAAAGGTACATCTTTTTCGGGAAATGTTATTGTCCTGCACAAAATATATAATCTTTCTGTAGAAGCTAAAATATTTTTATTTGTTAAAAATCTGTGTGTACAGGTGACCAAATAATACATCTGGGATAGCCAAATCACTGGCATGTCTGATTGTCCTGTCTGGAGCAATTTTGTCCTGTAGAAATGATTGGGTTGAACAATGTGTTTTGTATCCGCTTGATTTAAAGTGTCCCTTGTGTCTAGGCAGTGTGACACAAGCCATTTTGTTAGCTGAACATGACAGTTCAGTATATCAATTCACCAAGAACCAGTTTATGTAATAAAAAAAATCCTGTTTTCATGATGTCATGGAGGGTGCATCATAAAACAAAATGTTGCTTTGCACTCAGGAAATCTGTTGTACATATGGAAACAGCAGCCCCTATGTAAGTATTATTTTAACTATCACCAGCTGTGACCATTTTTTTTTTTAAATCATTTGCATGCACTTTATAAGTGTTGTCTATAGCTATTTTATTTAAAACAACTTAAAGGTTTAATGATCCTATAATGTTATACTCTCTACAGGATTTACACTTCAAAGCTATATATAATGCCATTCTTATTGTGAAGTGGTTGCCAAGCAAATAAAATTGTTTGATATTAACAATCCAATTTTTTTATATAAAGAGGTGATTCATTTTCTGGATGTTTCATGAGGAAACTTAATGAATTAGTCACATGTGACTAGAGAGCACGAATACATCACATGCTTACCATGTAACCAATAGGTCTACTTCTGTTCTGTAAAGGATGTGATTTCAGAGAATAACCATTGTCTTTGGCCACCAAGACTGTGAGAGCTGTCAACACCCTATCCTGTGGCATATGGAATTTTCCAAATTTGGGGAACACTTGTGACAATGATTTTATAGGTAACTTTGCAGAAAATGTGGCGTTGCCCGTGGCAACCAATCAGATAATAACTTTCAGGTTTTTAACTGTATTAGAAGAATGACAGAATCTGGTTGCTATGAGCAACACTGCCATCGTTTCTACACAATTACCCGTAGAACAGTCTGGGAATCTTCGCTGCTGGACAGTTTAATATTGTGTTATTCAGGTGTTTCAATAGCCAACATAACATGGCCATTGTACCCCAGTATAATATAATTATATGTAGTGTAAATACTCATCTTATAGAAATGTTAAGCAGTAATGAGAGTTCATCATCCAGCATGCAGTGTAATATTAACCATAGTGACCCATGCGGCTGCCATTGGGCCCGTAGACACAAGAGCCCAGTGAGAGTCGGGCCCCTGAAGGCTAACGGCATATGCGTACCCATGCGTATTAGTCTAGGGAACGCTGTGATTTTACACTATGGGCTAGATTTACTAAGCTGTGGGTTTGAAAAAGTGGGGATGTTGCCTATAGCAACCAATCAGATTCTAGCTGTCATTTTGTAGAAGGTACTAAATAAATGAAAGCTAGAATCTGATTTGTTGCTATAGGCAACATCCCCACTTTTTCAAACCCGCAGCTTAGTAATTCTAGCCCTATGTCTTCATGCACGTAGCAGGCAGTATAAGTAATAAACTCCCTTACATACAAGCACTGCTTTGCACTTTGACCACATTCAGAGAGCGAATTATTGCTCTTGTGTCAGAAAATTACACTGTATACACTGCTGTGCGCAGGAAAATAACCTTGAAGCACAAAGTTCCCCAGGCTAATAAACATGACTGCACAAAGCCCCCGTATGCCCTTAGCGTGCACAGACAGCAGTGACGTGTGAGGAGGTGAAGTAGGGTGCAATCACTTTATTCCACTTATACCTATGAGCGCAAGAGACGTGGTATTGTGCAGTTTTGATTGGGACAGATGTAATCCCGCAGATATATTTTTATTTTTTAAACAGCAAATCTTTGTACCTTTATGTTACATAAAGCTGAAAAGTAATTTTCCAGGATGTTGTCCTATAACTCAGTCGTCCATGTGCACAAGCATTCTGCGTGACAGGTTTAAAAGGCTGCCGCTGCAGAAATCTGTCTCACACATGGAAGCATAACTCAACTCTGAAGTGGTCATGTGATGTTCAAGAAGGTGGGGTGCGTGTCTCTGCTCATTGCATCTTATGTCATGTGACAGTGGTTGCCATGTGAGTTGCATGACATGTGACAGTATTTGCGTCACTGTGAACTATAAATTGTTAACAGTAGCTTGAATTACAAAGGAAAAGTGAACAAAAAAAAGTCTTCTTACAAGTGATTTATGTTAAAAAAACACACCTAATCTTTGCCATGGTCTTGTACCTGTATGGCATCATGGACTGGTGTCCATCTCACACATTGTTCTATCATTGTAAATGCTAGTACATTGTAAACTGGTCTGAAAAATGGAAACCATTATTTGTAATGACCCCATATCCACTTATGACGTTACGCGCATTGAGGCAGCGTTGTGTTTTTTCAAGCACTTACTGCTCCAGTTAATACCTATATTGAATGCTAAATGATTTGCGGGTGATGGAGTGACCTTCCAAACACGTATAACACAACCACATGTCAAGCATGTCCTATGGGACCCAATGGTGACCTCTCACTTTGTTGGAGTTTGGTCATAGTCTGAACGCTGTTTGCATTACACACAGTGGATGCAGGAACCAATGTTTGTGTGTGCACTGTATGTGTAAGGGAAAGGTGCAGTTTAAACCTATTGCACAGTTTTGATAACTTCTTATATATTTCTTCTGTACACCCTACTGCAATCTCTTGATTTCTGATTTTCTTACTGCCTGCCCATAAGTCAGTTGTCAGTGCTGGCTGCTGTTCCCTGCAGTGTCTAAGCACAGAGGTTAACGGTAGACTGACCTCTTCATGGTGACTTTATTTTCTACAGTGTGATGTTTGTTGTTTTTGAGAAGCTTAGGCCTACACTTCCAGGTCTTTCCTGTTGAGGTAAATATTAATGTTGTGCCAAACAGAAAAGAGCCTTGTTTTAGGAACAGGGAAAATTCTCAGGGACTGTGAACATATTTTAGCTTATTGATCGGTTTCTTATACATTATGGAAAGACTGACTAAAAGATAAGTAGTAAATAACTTTGTTTGCAACAAGAATGAACACTGATAATGTGTTAAGGATCTTGTAGGAGTCTTTGAACCTGCTCTGTGGACTTCCGCTCAGACTAGTAAATGACTGATTGTTTATGCTAAACAGTGACTTCCTCTTTCTAGTTCTTTCATTTTTTCTTTTTACTCAAGATAACAAAAGTGTTTTATAGATGACATTCAAGACTGGTGAAACAGTGCACATTTGAGCAGCATGTACACATAACCATACAATCAGCAATTGTATCAATGTAGTGTTAGCAGCCAATTAACTTACTAATACCTAGGTTCCTAAAGTGTGCGCCCCGGCACCTCTGGGAGCGAAGAGAAAATAAATAAATAAAATAAACGTATTAATCCGACGGCGCCCGGGACCCAGCATCCTCCTCCCTCCTCACTTCTCATTGAATGTCGGGCGTGACATCATCACGCCCAACATTCAGTGAGAGGTGGCAGGAGAGAGGATGCTGGGTCCCAGGCACCGCCGAATTGGTAAGAAGAAAAGACAGAAGAAATAGAAGAAAGAAGGTCAAGTATGGTAAGTAAAGATACAGAGGGGAATAGTGATGGGAAACAGCAATGGAGGGGCAATAGTATAAAGGAGAGTGCAGGGTGAGAATGCCGAGGTGGCACAGAGGAGAGGATGCCGAGTGGGCACAGAGGAGTGGATGCCGAGGGAGCACAGAGGAGTGGATGCCGAGGGGGCACAGAGGAGTGGATGCCGAGGGGGCACAGAGGAGTGGATGCCGAGGGGGCACAGAGGAGAGGATGCCGAGTGGGCACAGAGGAGAGGATGCCGAGTGGGCACAGAGGAGAGGATGCCGAGGGGGCACAGAGGAGTGGATGCCGAGGGGGCACAGAGGAGTGGATGCCGAGGGGGCACAGAGGAGAGGATGTCGAGGGGGCACAGAGGAGAGGATGCCGAGTGGGCACAGAGGAGTGGATGCCGAGGGGGCACAGAGGAGAGGATGCCGAGTGGGCACAGAGGAGTGGATGCCGAGGGAGCACAGAGGAGTGGATGCCGAGGGGGCACAGAGGAGTGGATGCCGAGGGGGCACAGAGGAGAGGATGCCGAGTGGGCACAGAGGAGAGGATGCCGAGTGGGCACAGAGGAGAGGATGCCAAGTGGGCACAGAGGAGAGGATGCCGAGGGGGCACAGAGGAGAGGATGCCGAGGGGGCACAGAGGAGTGGATGCCGAGGGGGCACAGAGGAGTGGATGCCGAGGGGGCACAGAGGAGAGGATGCCGAGGGGGCACAGAGGAGTGGATGCCGAGGGGGCACAGAGGAGTGGATGCCGAGGGGGCACAGGGGAGTGGATGCCGAGGGGGCACAGGGGAGTGGATGCCGAGGGGGCACAGGGGAGTGGATGCCGCGGGGGCACAGGGGAGTGGATGCCGCGGGGGCACAGGGGAGTGGATGCCGCGGGGGCACAGGGGAGTGGATGCCGCGGGGGCACATGGGAGTGGATGCCGCGGGGGCACAGAGGAGTGGATGCCGCGGGGGCACAGAGGAGTGGATGCCGCGGGGGCACAGAGGAGTGGATGCCGCGGGGGCACAGAGGAGTGGATGCCGCGGGGGCACAGAGGAGTGGATGCCGCGGGGGCACAGAGGAGTGGATGCCGCGGGGGCACAGAGGAGTGTGTGGATGATGGTACTGGGGCACAGAGGAGTGTGTGGATGATGGTGCAGGGGCACAGGGGAGTGTGTGGATGATGGTGCAGGGGCACAGGGGAGTGTGTGGATGATGCTGCAGGGGCACAGGGGAGTGTGTGGATGATGCTGCAGAGGGTGCACAGAGGAGTGTGTGGATGATGCTGCAGAGGGTGCACAGAGGAGTGTGTGGATGATGCTGCAGAGGGTGCACAGAGGAGTGTGTGGATGATGCTGCAGAGGGTGCACAGAGGAGTGTGTGGATGATGCTGCAGAGGGTGCACAGAGGAGTGTGTGGATGATGCTGCAGAGGGTGCACAGAGGAGTGTGTGGATGATGCTGCAGAGGGTGCACAGAGGAGTGTGTGGATGATGCTGCAGAGGGTGCACAGAGGAGTGTGTGGATGATGCTGCAGAGGGTGCACAGAGGAGTGTGTGGATGATGCTGCAGAGGGTGCACAGAGGAGTGTGTGGATGATGCTGCAGAGGGTGCACAGAGGAGTGTGTGGATGATGCTGCAGAGGGTGCACACAGGAGTGTGTGGATGATGCTGCAGAGGGTGCACACAGGAGTGTGTGGATGATGCTGCAGAGGGTGCACACAGGAGTGTGTGGATGATGCTGCAGAGGGTGCACACAGGAGTGTGTGGATGATGATGCAGAGGGTGCACACAGGAGTGTGTGGATGATGATGCAGAGGGTACACAAAGGAGTGTGTGGATGATGATACAGAGGAGTGTGTGGATGATGCTGCAGAGGGTGCACACAGGAGTGTGTGGATGATGATGCAGAGGGTGCACAAAGGAGTGTGTGGATGATGATACAGAGGAGTGTGTGGATGATGATACAGAGGAGTATGTGAATGATGCTGCAGAGGGTGCACAGAGGAGTGTGTGAATGATGCTGCAGAGGGTGCACACAGGAGTATGTGGATGATGCTGCAGAGGGTGCACACAGGAGTGTGTGGATGATGCTGCAGAGGGTGCACACAGGAGTGTGTGGATGATGCTGCAGAGGGTGCACACAGGAGTGTGTGGATGATGATGCAGAGGGTGCACAGAGGAGTGTGTGGATGATGATACAGAGGAGTGTGTGGATGATGATACAGAGGAGTGTGTGGATGATGATACAGAGGAGTGTGTGGATGATGATACAGAGGAGTGTGTGGATGATGATACAGAGGAGTGTGTGGATGATGATACAGAGGAGTGTGTGGATGATGATACAGAGGAGTGTGTGGATGATGATACAGAGGAGTGTGTGGATGATGATACAGAGGAGTGTGTGGATGATGATGCAATGGGTGCACAGAGGAGTGTGTGGATGATGATGCAGAGGGTGCACAGAGGAGTGTGTGGATGATGATGCAGAGGGTGCACAGAGGAGTGTGTGAATGATGATGCAGAGGGTGCACAGAGGAGTGTGTGAATGATGATGCAGAGGGTGCACAGAGGAGTGTGTGGATGATGATGCAGAGGGTGCACAGAGGAGTGTGTGGATGATGATGCAGAGGGTGCACAGAGGAGTGTGTGGATGATGATACAGAGGAGTGTGTGGATGATGATACAGAGGAGTGTGTGGATGATGATACAGAGGAGTGTGTGGATGATGATACAGAGGAGTGTGTGGATGATGATACAGAGGAGTGTGTGGATGATGATACAGAGGAGTGTGTGGATGATGATACAGAGGAGTGTGTGGATGATGATACAGAGGAGTGTGTGGATGATGATACAGAGGAGTGTGTGGATGATGATACAGAGGAGTGTGTGGATGATGATACAGAGGAGTGTGTGGATGATGATGCAATGGGTGCACAGAGGAGTGTGTGGATGATGATGCAGAGGGTGCACAGAGGAGTGTGTGGATGATGATGCAGAGGGTGCACAGAGGAGTGTGTGGATGATGATGCAGAGGGTGCACAGAGGAGTGTGTGGATGATGATGCAGAGGGTGCACAGAGGAGTGTGTGGATGATGATGCAGAGGGTGCACAGAGGAGTGTGTGAATGATGATGCAGAGGGTGCACAGAGGAGTGTGTGAATGATGATGCAGAGGGTGCACAGAGGAGTGTGTGGATGATGATGCAGAGGGTGCACAGAGGAGTGTGTGGATGATGATGCAGAGGGGCACAGTGTGAGTTAGCTCTAAATTATTCTTTGACAGAAATATAATTGAAAAAAATATATAAAAATATTATTTTCCCTTGGATTTATGTGTATCTTTGCATACAACTAAATAAGTATTTCTGTCCTGACCTAAATACTTATTACGTTTTTTGACCCCACTACTTATAAAACAGGACTGCTCGGTAATTATTTTGGAGGGATGCCTTGAAAAAGTTATGGAGTCTATAAGGGTGCCGCGAACTGCAAAAGTTTGGGAACCACTGTACTAATATGCTTTTGGAGTGTGGGAGGAGACCCACGCAAACACAGGGAGAACATACAAACTCCACACAGATAAGGCCATGGTCAGGAATCAAACTCATTACCCCAGTGCTTTGAGGCAGACGTGCTAACCACTGAGTCACCGTGCTTACTTTAAATCAGTATTAGTAGATAATATCCATATTGTCATGAAAACAGTATGTAATCAATATGCTTAGACATAGGTTGAAGGATAATGTAGCTGTTTCCTGTTTCATATAGATAAAAATGTCCCCACATTTACTGCTTTATTATTGGAATACATTGTACAAATAAAGTTGTTACCTATGCCTTTTTTTATTCCACAGTCTTAATGGCTTGTCCATTTGTCATTGCTGCAAACATTGGGAATTTACATTATTACTTGGGATTCTGTTGTTTGGTTTTAACAGTACGGTGGCACAGTGATCAGTATTGCTGCCCTACAGCACTGGGGTCATCGGTTTGATTCCCAACCAGGGCCTTATCTGTGTGGAGTTTATATGTTCTCCCTCTCTGTGTATGGGTTTCTCCCACAGTCTAAAAACATACTGGTGGGTTAATTGGCTGCAGACTAAAATGGACCTTAGTCTGTGTATGTTAGTAAATTTAGAGTGTGAGGTCCAATGGGACAGGGGCTGATGTGAATGACAAATGTTTTCTGTACAGCGCTGCAGAATATGATGGTGCTATATAAATAAATGATGAAAAATAAGACACCTGTGGGACCCTCCCTAGTGTAAGAGTGTGTCTTAAAACCCTCACACCATTCATATTCAACTTTTATTGCATACTTGCCAACTCTCCCGGAATGTCCTTGGAGACTCCTGATTTCGGGATGGGTCTCCCGGATTCCCGAGAGTGTATGGCAATCTCCCGCATCTGCCCACTTCTTGGTGAAGTGGGCAGAATTAAGTCCAAAATGCCGCGATTCTCCGGGAATCGCAGCATTTGCCCCCCCCTCCCCCCCGCTGTAAAATGCTGCGTCATTATGTCACGGGGCGGGGCCAAAATGACACGCTTTTCGGGTCCCTGCACGCCCACATCCCACCAGCAGCTCCCGGGAGCCAACTACAAGAAGTTGGCAAGTATGATTTATTGTCACTTATTAGTGTGCATAATCTCTAGCAAAGTGTTCCTATAAGTGTTGGTAGTTGTAGAATAAACTTATCAATCTATTTGTTGAATTACACTAACCTCATAAAAATAAAAAGTGCATTTTCTCGCATGCTCCCTACACTTCCAAATTTGGGCCCCCACTAAGACTAACTGAGGGCCTCGGGGAAATAGTTAAAATAAATGTGGAAGGCAGGGCTGCATCCTGAAGCGTGGCGCCCCCCTGCCACGTTTACCATGTTATGCCCTCATTGGTGGCAAGTAAGAATGTTTGAGCAGGAGGATCAGTCATAAACCACAATCTCTGTCCTATCTTCTGCTCACACCTCCCTCGTCACACAGCTCTGCTTGTCAGACAGGGCTCTGAGGTCAACCACGGAGCTCTGAGTAAGAATGGCTTCATAATTAAAGGTTAATTCCACTTTTTTTACCAATTTTTTTTTAAAAAAAAAGTAATTTCTCACCACCTTTTACCCCCTTTACCTGAATATGTGGCTCTCTCCAACACGTTCTCTGCATTTTTGTGGTGCCTGCTTAAATCAAGTGGGGGGACCCAATCTGCAAGTAGAGAACAGCAGAGCGTTGTGTGGACCTTGAGCAGCGTCATGATGCGGCACAATTTAGGGACCCCATTATTGCAAATTAAGGATATCTCAGGTGTGGTCAATGCGGTCAAAGTTTATAAGGGGAGGGAGGGATTGGTGTGTAAAAGAATTTAAAAGAAGTGAAAATAACCTTTAAACCCTTCACAGCTGCACTAATCCCAACTTCACTGCTGAGATTGGAATTTTTTTTTTCATTTAGATGAAAGTTTACAACTTCCAGGTATTGTACAATCACCACAAATCCAACAATGTCATCACAGGCTGAGAATAATCTGATCACTTTCTCTTACTCAGTGCAAACATTAATGGGACTGGTGTGTAATATTCATGGATGTCCTTAGTGGTCGTGTTTAAGGACCAGTAGTCCTAAATAATAATTATTTTTTCAAATAAAATTCAGAACTATCTGTATAGAAATGTTCATGGACAATTTCTAAAACAAGATTTCATTTATATAGTAGCACTATATAAATAGTTGCTGATGATAATGTAAGAGGTGTTCTCTCAGCCTCCTGGGATTAGGAAATCGAGACCCCTTATTTATAAAGCTATTTAGAAAAGGAAATTATACAAGCTCTGGGTAAATTTAAATAAATACTGATTTTAAATTTACCCAAAACTTAAAAAAAAGTAAAGTCTAACATCTTAGTTATAATTAACATTGAGTTGATTGGATTGGGGGTGTTTCTTACGGAATATGAATTAGGCACAGGAGTGCTCCTATTTTTGCATCCAGATGCACCAACACTGAGCTGACGGGTCAGGTCTCATCCTATACTTTTAATAGAAAGCATTTTGTACCTTTCTGGAAACGCGAATTTCTAGGTGCACTTCAGCCAATGTCATAAAACTGTTGGATCACATACATTACACATGTAATACAGCCTAGATGTCCCCTGGCCGTTATGATTTAAGATATAAATAACTAGTATTGTTTTAGTAGTAAAATTGAAAATTTTTCATTAACAAAATGGGTGCTCCTAAAATGATAAAAGATTTCACACTCTTTTCCCCATATTGGAGTAGATTTACTAAAACTTCTAAAAAGAAAACATGGAGGTGTTGCCCATAGCAACCAGATTGTTGTTATCATTTATCTAGTGCATTCTGGAAAGTGCAAGATAAACTCTGATTGGTTGCTTGGGCAACACCTCCACTTTTCCTTTCTAAAAGTTTTAGTAAATCTACCCCATTGTGTACATTTTCAGGTGAAACAGTAAACTTAGGCCCTGATTGATTTTTTTTGGGGGTGGGGGGCAGTTCCAAGGATGGGGAAGTGTGTGTGCACATTTTTGACATACTTGCCAACTCTCCCGGAATGTACGGGAGATTTCCGGATTCCGGGCGGGTAGGTCTCCCAGACTCCCGGGAGAGTATGGCAGCCTTCCGCATCTGCCCACTTTTTTTTCTATTCCTAATGAGTTGTACTCCATTTTTTTTTCCTTTGTTGTTAAAAATATGAGAAAATAGGCAGTGCTAACAGCAAATTCACGGATGTGTCACACCAAACATACACCGGTAGGTTAAACAGCTTCTGATAAAATGAAACAAGTGTGTGTGTTAAAGGATTTATACTTTAAGCTGGGACTGATGTCAGTGACAAATATTCTTTCCGTACAGCGCTGTGTAGATGGTGCCGCTGTGTGAATAAATGTCGATGATAATAGCAGTTCTCAATTCTGAAGTAGCAATATTATAATGACATTTTTGTGTATGTATCATTCTTATTGCACTGTACTGCCAGTGTATTTATATGTATTTATCTGTTAGGGTTCATTCTCACCTATCCGCTGATAATGCCTCAAGACTACATAATCATAGGATGAAATGTTTCAGCCCGTGGCTGTGAAGTTTGTTGCCTGTGTTCCATGAGTAAGATGACTAACAAGTCTTTTAGAGTGTAGCGTGTCCCCAGGACCTCCCCCACAGGATGTGTTAGGTCACTATACGTCCTACACTTTCCCTTGTCGCTGGTTCGTCTCCCTGTACAAAGTTTACAGTGATGTCATGTGGGGCTCTACACCCTGAGAGCCCAGCTGCACTATATTTACTCCTACATAGACGATTTACTGAGTGTGCTCTTGTTGGAGAGGCAGAGAAAATAAACATTTGGGGCCTAATTTACAGTTAGTCCAGCAAAATTGTGCAGATTTAGACCTAGACAAAACATGTTGCGATGCAAAGGGTGAAGATGTAATTGTTTTGTAGGCAGGGAAAATACTGCCTGCTTTTGCATGTAGTGCAAAAATACTGGACTGCTTTATGATTACACTGCTACTTTAAGGTGAGCACAGATGTCCTCTGTCTAAACTCTATATCTGTCCGCACATTTTAAATAGGTCACTCCCCCCCCCCCCCCTCCCACACCGCAGCACAATGGTTTTGCCAAGGTGCAAAATCCGCCTTGTAGCTGAATTTATGCCCATCTCTGAATGAGGCCATTGCTGTCCATCTCTGGGATTTTGTAAGTTATAGTTAGACCAGTGGATCCCAAATTTTCTCCGTTTGAGACACCTTTAGGGTTTCCATAATTATTTCAAAGCACCCCTAAGTCAAAATAATTACCAAGTAGTCCCCCATCTTGCTTACCCAGCTTGCCACCATCCCCGGCCGCGGCATCCTTGTGAGATCACCACAGTGCCCAATTTGGGAGTCGCTGAGTTAGACCCTGTTAGGTCATGTATTAAAATTTGCCACATACTTCTACCTGCAGAACTGCTTACTGCCCTGTGCCGGTTTAACAAGCTGAGAAGTGAATATACAACAAGTGTTGTGAAACAAAACTAATTTATTTTGCAAAACTTATTTATTATTCAAATGAGGCCAAGGGTTTAGTAAGCTGGCGTGAAATTGCCTTTTTGCAAAGGCAAAATTGCTGCAAAAGCGTAGTGCAAAGTGCAACATATTTGTACTAATATGTTGTTATGCTTGTGTTCAGTTACGCACTGTACTTCCTTACCGTTCCCCATTTAAATGATTTGTTCTCATCATTTGTACTTTGTGCCGGCCTTAATGCTCATTTATGAAGCTGCAAAAGTTGTTTTGTGATATCATTAAATTATATTTGCAGGATGGGGTTGTTTATATGGGGTAGTGCATGGCTTGGTGCATTAGGATAATGCAGTACTAAACTATGCCCCTGTTTAACTTGACTTTACATGTGCTTGTGGCTTGAGAGGTTTGAACACACTTTAAATGGGAACGTATGTTTCTATGTACACAAATACAAATGTGCTAAAACATTACTGTGACAAATGGAATAAAGACACAGTGGGCCTGATTCATTAAGGATCTTAACTTGAAAAACTTCTTATTTCAGTCTCCTGGACAAAACCATGTTACAACGCAAGGGGTGCAAATTAGTATTCTGTTTTGCACATAAGTTAAATACTGACTGTTTTTTCATGTAGCACACAAATATCAACTTTAAATTTCAGTGTACAAATAAGCATTTCAAGTATTTGTGCTACATGAAAAAACAGTCAGTATTTAACTTATGTGCAAAACAGAATACTAATTTGCACCCCTTGTATTGTAACATGGTTTTGTCATAGGAGACTGAAATAAGAAGTTTCTCAAGTTAAGATCCTTAATGAATCAGGCCCAGCTTCTGCATCTCCTTCCACTGATTTATATAATTTATTGAAGACTTTAACGAGGATTGGACAGGCAATATTTTAGGAAAAATTGTAAAATGTCAAACTTGTTTCCCATTTACTTACCTGACAATACAGAAATATCTAGTCGCTATTCACCCTGTCGTTCACCTTCTGTCAGTGTGTGTGTACTGTAGCAAGCTCACAAATCTGTTTGTGTCCAGAGGATGCAGCTTGTGTTACAATAATGTTGTATGTGTGATAGATATAAAACTCGCACTAAAATTCCCCTTTAAACAACTGCATAAAGACATCAAACAAAACCTGAGAGCGCAAGAAGTAAAGGTTGTATGATGTAAAGAAGAACGTTGTGCTATCCCAGGAAATCCCAGCACTACACAGCTCAGGAAATTGTTTTGTTGACCAAACAGAGATTTTGGAGGAATTTTTTTTTTTAAAAAAAATGTGTCATCTCTTTAAAATGTTCCAAGAAGCGTTTTGGTGATTAAGTCAAGTAGGAACCAGGTTTCTAGTCCTGCACACTTCCTATGTCCTTCAGTTCCAGTAACGTATTTGGCAGTGAAGTTACCGGTAGTTCTGTAGTTTAGCTGTGAGAACTGGATGTTATTATGGCTTTATTTTTAGTACTTACACTTTGCAATCCCGTCAGAAAGCTTATTATACAGGAGAGAACTTGGTGACTGGATTGGATGCAGGAATCACACTTCTCAATTATGTCTACAATACTGATTGCAATATAACATTATTGCCAAATAATAATTCATTTTAAATTTGAACATTTAGCAAAATATGGAGCAGATTCAATTCCCCACATTGTTCTAAAGACATTAGAACACAGAGCTGCAAGGAAAAATCAGCGGAGAAATTATCGTAGTAACGGTAATAGTGCGCAGGACGGAATCTGCCCATATTAGTGCACAATGTAACCAACCATAAAATAGTTTTCAATATATTTATTATTCTGTCATTTATTGATGCAGTGCTCATTTTTTTTATTAGCAACTTCTTTCTTATAGTCTGCATGTGTCACTTTTGTTGTTATTATGCATTAAAGGGTGTGTTCAGTGACTATAAACAGTCTAGAGAAACCATGGAAGAAGCAGGCAGAAGGCATCCCTTAATGCTGCACTCCCAGGTAGCCATGGAAGTTAGTTCTGTTCTCCACAAAAATGGCTGCACAGAGCAACCCCTGGGGCTCCGAGCCCTATAAATAAAGCATAATAATAATGACAATAATGAGATTTTCCCCATCTCATATGAAACTGTCTAGGGCTGCACTGCAACTGTATAACAGGAATAGATATAGAATCACTATGGAATATGTTGCTGAACTATTAATTCTCCTCTACCACCCGTCTACAGGTCCCCGCCTCCTTGCTGGGTTACCCCATTTCTGATGTCTGGTTATGTGGATTCAGAATGTGAAAAGTGTTAGCAATTGAATAATTGTCAATATATAACTGTACTGGTTTTGATTATGCTATTTAGTCAGATTTATGAGTCTTTCTTGACCTAAAATATTACAAATATCTAATTGAGTGCAGGGTAGTACTTAAAATAAGATGTATTTGCCATTTTATAACTTCCCTCATGATAAAATCTTTATCTCAAATATCCTCACATCTAATGAGCTTTTGTTAGTTATATACATAAGGGGCATGTTCAGTTGGCTTCCGGGATCGCAGCTACGTGCAGCCGCCTCCTTCCCCATATCGCTACACCGCAGATTTCCCTTCGCACCCCGTAGAGTTGCGGAGGGAAATCTGCGATACGATGGCGGTACAGTAATTGCACTTTATGTGCGCGACCGATCCTGGAAGCTAATTGAATATATCCCACAGTGTTCAAAATGGAAATTTAGAAGTGGTGGTATGAAAAATGTGAGTTACATTTTAGGTTCAGTGGTCCCTTAAAAAATACTGTACAATACTATTAATACACATTTTTTGTTTGATAAAATGCATGTAAATGGAAGTGACGCTAGAAACCATTGTCTCTATTGACATAATTCCCACTACTTCTGTTACTAGCATTGCAGTACCATTTCAGAATGCACTTATTTCTACCCATGTGTATTTACTATGGTCATACTGGAAGTCTACAGTGAGCTCCAATTGGGCCCTAGACGCTAGTAACAAAGACAATGTTATTGACGGGACTTCCCTAGCACTGAAAAACAGCAACACAATGCGAGTGTGTACCTGGCCTAAGTAGGGAAATATTTTTCTTATGCTCACAGCCTTATCTATGTTTGTGAATGTGAAATACAAACAATAAGACATTTGCTTTCATTGTCTAACTTGTATGTAACACCCCCTCTGATAGTGTCTGCACAACTCCCAGTGACTGAGTGTGTGGCCCCAGCACTAGGGCCAAGAGGAGACACAACAGGAGTGTTGCTTAGCAACATAAGGCTGGTATAAGGGAATCAGAACCTGTGTGAGGGAGGGACAGCCAGGGACACAGGACAGAGGGGGATCCTGGGACCCCACTTGTAATCTGGGTAGCTGGTGCTGGGGCAATGTACAACATTAGGCAGAACACTAGTGACATGGGCCAGGATTGAGGGATAAATGACCTCAGAATGTAGCCATTAAGGACTGTGCAGGAGGAGACAGGAGATGTGTATAGGAACTGTACATATTTATTCTATCACTGCAACCGTTTAAGAATGTGCTTGGATGAAGAAGGCGTGTAAATAAATAGTTTATTTTTCCAATATAGAGGCGTCTGGCGCCCAAATTATTGAGACATCTGATTGCACTGCACCACCCAGTTACATCACCTGTGTCCCAACATCTTCACAGAGTCTCTGTAAATATAACCTGCATGTGCGGGGACCCTCTGGTCATCTACATCCTCTCCCAGGAGTTAGCCAGGGCTAGAGTAGGATGTGCACCTCAACCCTACACACAGTGACAGGGGGTTACATGTATTAAACAGATAAAAGACAATTGCTCACTGGTTGCAACTGCTTGACTGCAAATCTACACTTTTCAGCAATATTACATAATTACCCTTAATAAGATTATTTGCAAAATATGCACATAATGCTAATGCCATTATTTGCAGGAGTGCAGCTGTTTTTACAGTAAAGCAAATGGATTTGTGAGCCAAGCTGGCAGCGTTTGCAGGGGTGCAAAATTTAGCAGTGTTCTCCACAGCCCCTATTTCCCGGGTGCTCCACTCGGCTGTTTTTACTTGGCCACCTAGTCCTATTATAATAGAAAAAAACACTGTTTCTCCTATTAGAACAGGCACTATGTGAGCTCTACAGTGTGTGTTAGACAACTGACCCTGACCAGTCCTGGCAGGTGTGGGCAATAACCTCAAATATTTTACAATATTATTACAAAGTATTACAACCGGCTCCACCCGGCTGCTTCTTAATTCCACCCGGCTGGCAGGGCCGTCTTTCCCATAGGGCACAATGGGCAGGTGCCCGGGGGCCCTGCAGCAAAGGGGGGCCCGTCGGAGGAAGCCAAAAAAAAAAAAACCTGGAAAAAGAAAAGAAGAAAATACTTACCGTGCTGTCAGCTGGCGATCCGGCTCCATATGGACCATATACTTTTAATAGGACCACCTTTGCACTTTCCAGGTTGATGTTACATGTTAAGAAAAACTGAAGATTGTAATAAATAAAGGGATAGTCTTAAAGTGATGGTTGGATTTCACTGTACCGTGCACATTTCCAGTCAGACCCACAGTAGTCAGCACAGATTGATTTTCTGAGTTAAGTTCCCAAAACCATGCCTCCCATCTGTCCTGATTGCTCCCGCCCGCCTTACAGTTTGTCCCAATAAGCCTGTGTACACACTGGCCCCGGGCCCGGAACTCATCACACCATAGTACTTTCCAGCACTGTCTTGCTGCAGCCTCCAACACCAAGCACTCTCATTGATCCGCTCGCCCACCAATCAGCCCCACGCATGCTGGAAGATGTAGTCCTGACCCAGCTGCACAGGGACTCCTGTTCTCTGCCTGTAACCCCAATGTATCCCACCCCCTACTATATCCCCCCGTACTCCATCTAAATATATTCTGTAACGCCAATGTATCCCACCCCCTGCTATATCCCCCCGTACCCTAGCTAAATATATTATGTACCTCCAATGTATCCCACCCCCTGCTATATCCCCCCGTACCCCATCTAAATATATTCTGTAACCCCAATGTATCCAACCCCCTGCAATATCCCCCTGTATACCATCTAAATATATTCTGTAACCCCAATGTATCGCACCCCCTGGATACCATCGTAATATATTCTGTAACCCCAATGTATCCCACCTCCTACTATATCCCACTGTACCCCATCTAAATATATTCTGTACCCTCAATGTATCACACCCCCTGCTATATCCCCCTGTACCCCATCTAATTACATTCTGTACACCCATTGTATCCTTTCCCTGTTATATCCCCCTGTACCCCTCATCCTGTGCTCCTACTAAATATATTCTGTACTCCTAATGTATCCCATGCTACATACCCTTGTGCCCCTATTATATCCCCCTATACTCCTAATAATTATGTCCTGTGTCCCTAATGTACCCCACCCACTTCTACATACCCCTGTACCCCTATTATACCCCCCTATACTCCTAATAAATATGTCCTGTAGTCCCTGCTATATTCCCCTGTACCCCATCTAAATATATTCTCTACTCCTAAATTATCCCCTTTTACATAAGACCTGTACCCCTATACATACCTCCCGACTGTCCCGATTTTGGCGGGACAACCCAATTTGCAAACTACAAAAGGGGTGAGGTTTAGCATGAAAGTGGGCAGAGCTTTATAGGAAATGTGTCATTTGTGAGCGGAGTTTGGGTGGACCAGGGTCAGGGGCTTATTTTTTCCCTCTTTTGGGATTCTAAATGTTGGGGGGTATGCTAAAACCAGCATGTGGGCATGCACCCCGTGGCAGCCCCAGAAAGACAAATTTTGTGCAGATAGTAAAGCTTTGCATACTTACATAAAGCTCTGCATACTTACATACTTTGCACTTTTGTAAATGACTTTTATTGTGTATTTTTTGTGTGCTTGTCCTTCAAGTGGACAGTAAAATATATGGACATATTTTAGTGTGTGCAGAGAATGTACCTATTCTGTATATTTGCTTTTATATAAAATTAAACATGTACGTGAGCCTAGTGTAATTCATACTTGCCCCCTCTCTTGCAGTGCGGGTAGCACGGTGGGGAAGTGCTAAGCACTTCTGCCTTACAGCACTGGGGTCATGAGTTCAATTCCCGACCATGGCCTTATCTGTGTGGAGCTTGTATGGTCTCCCCGTGTTTGCGTGGGTTTCCTCCGGGTGCTCCGGTTTCCTCCCACACTCCAGAAACAAACTGGTAGGTTAATTGGCTGCTAACAAATTGACCCTAGTCTGTGTGTGTTTTGTCTGTGTGTGTGTTAGGGAATTTAGATTGTAAGCCCCAATGGGGCAGGGTCTGATGTAAATGAGTTATCTGTACAGCGCTGTGGAATTAGTGGCGCTATATAAATAAATGATGGTGATGATGAATGTCCAGGAGACTCCTGAATTCTGGGTCTCCCAGAAGAGCAGGCCATTCTCCCGTATCCTCCCAAACCCATAGAGAAGTGGGTGGGATGGGGGCCTTGATGATGCGAACATTTTGCTGTGTGGAAACTTGCACCGTGGTAATAATAAGAGTGATTACACCAACCTTCTGTAATCATACTTATTACTGAAGTGCAAGTAGCAGGACCGTAAAGAAGGAATGGTTGGTGCAAACAAGAATTGGAACCACGACAGACCACATTCAATGCCCAATGTATTCAGTTTTTTCACAGCCTGCAAACTACAAACATTGTACATTACTGAGTGCTATAAAGTGCTCTCTCATACACAGACTACTTGTATTTCAGACATACATTTCCTTTGTATAAAAATAAACTATACGTAGGGTGCATTTTCCTTTTAATAGTTTATTTGTGTATTTCTGTATGAAGACAGAATGACTGAGTGGGAGCTATATTTTGCTTGGTAACGGCTGTGCCATTTTAAAGCACTACCCACAATGAAACTCTAGTGTTATCTTGCTGTCCGTCAGGAAATATACGTAATCGCAGACAGGAAACCCCAAAGCTGTGGCCGCTACAGAGCCATCTGATGCTAAGCAGACTGAGTGGAAATTATGTGGAGTTTATGGTTAGGATGTTTCCCTTACAATGAATGAATCTTAAAGAAAAATGTAGCTGCAATGTTGCAAAGCAGGTTTAGTCATCCTGTGACGCTCCACTTGATGTGGAACTATAACTCCCAGCAGGTTCGGACTGGCATCAGCGGTTGTAGGAATTTATTTATTGGCATTGTGTCCCATTTTATTTGATTTATTTTAGTTCTTGTTTCCCGTGACATAGTAATACAGCACATGTAAAATTCAAGATCTGTGTTTGCTGAAAGGACTTCCTGCAGTTCTGTATACTTAAATAATGTCAATTTACACTGATGTTTTCTGTCCCCTTTAACCATCAATATCCCAAAAAATAAAACTCCCATATATAATGGTGTTATATCGTGTTATATATATAGTTATTGTGAATGATCTGTACTTAGCATGGAAAATTAAAGTAGAACTGTAATACATGAAAACCTGATAATACTTTTGAAGTCTTTAAAAATATGGTTAAATCAGGAGTAGATAGAACAAATTAAATTACCCAATAATTGTTCTGAATCTTTTCCACCATCATATCTGCCAATTCTTTAAAATATGTTTTTACTGACCGATTTGTACCAATTTACTAGAGATTATTTGTATACATCAAATTATGAGCAATCTAAGTACCAAGCAGGTTATACCTGTCTTTAGAAGTGTCTGAAAGATCTCTTATATTTACTTATCACTATATACTTTATTTGAAACTACGGAAAAAAACGCTTTTTACCAGCTGCCAAAAAATGTGCTGAAGGTTGTCAGTGATATTAACCACATAAGTTTGAGTTATTAATAAATGGCAAAAGTGTCCACCTGACCACACAGGAATGATGACTGAATGCAATTCTAAAGCGACATCACAAATAGTAATTTGACATTTCAGAAAGCAGTGTGTAACAGAATATAGCTGCGTACATCCTTTTATCGAATACCTCAAAAAAGATATTTATAGTTAATTAGTACATTTTAATTAAAAATAATTGATGGACACTTGGGCATGCAGAGGTAAAACAGGCAATAGATCATTATAAAAATATTTTCTAAGTCATTTAAATATATTTAATTTAGAGATTGCTTTCGTATATGTACAGTATGTGCTCTTTAATCAGAGGTATTTCCCTGCCTGCAGCCATCTATAAACAGTCCTGGTCCTTCCCCAGAACAAAACAAACATCTAATTCGTGCTGTACATTCCGGTAAGCACTGAGTGACCTAGATTTAATCACTACCTGATACAAATGACTTTATAGGTGACTGACCTGATTCCTCTTCACTGCACCCTATTATGTAATATTGGGTTTCCCTACCCAAGCAACTATTTTTATTTTTTTTTGGCAGTTGTTACTATTGTGTCATTTAAGTCTGTACACAGCTGTTCAAGTGACATTTTCGATGAAGCAACACACAAGGTATCAGGCCATCGTGTTTTTTTTAACTCTCCACGTTCCACAGGCTTGATTAGACTAATGCGTTACACCAAAGGGTGTAGCCAAACTTGCTGGGCTAACCTGCCCATACACATAGTGATGTTGATCATGTCTACCCCCAGTTTGTTTAATATATAGATGATAAAATATCAGCAATTCTAATCAAATCTGATCATAATCTATCAGATGCCAATCAGGACTGGTGGAAAACGACCGTAATCTGCACATGTGTATGGGGCTCTAGCTCGGCTTGAGCACCCGAATTGGATGCAGACAGTGGTCGCACTACATTTTTTTCGGCAGAGTAAAAATACTCCTCTTCACAAATTTAAGGAGTATTCCTATGCAGAGAGAAGTAATAAAATGTAATATTAAATTGGCATATGGGGATAAATGTATTGAGCTGAGAGTTTTCCGGCTGGTTTGAAAAACCAATCAGATTCTAGTTATCATTTATTTAGTACATTCTACAAAATGACAGTTAGAATCTGATTGGTTGCTATGGGCAACATCGCCACTTTTCAAACCCGCCGGAAAACTCTCAGCTTCATACATTTACCCCATGATGTTCAAACCTCCCCATTTAAGAAGGGGAAAAAACAGTCGGCATTTAACTTATTTGCAAAACAGAATACTAATTTGAACCCCTTGCAGTGTAACATGGTTATGTCCAGGAGACTGAAATAAGAAGTTTCTCAAGTTAAGATCCTTAATGAATCAGACCCCTTGTCTCTTGAATAACCTGCGATGTGCTAGAGGTTCTAGCACATTATAGTGAAATGTAGAATTATATTGTGGTATGGAATGATTACAGTGTATAATACAGGCATGAGAGCTGCATTATAATAGCCATTACCCATAATAATAGCCATTTCCATGGAGGCTGGGTGCAGGGAGACTTGCGTGAGGTGGAAGTGATCGGCAACACTTATTTTTCACTAGAGAAACCTCCTTAAAAGGCTGGTGCTGGCTTCAAATTCTCCAAAATAACCTTTCATTGTACTTGGCTTACAGTATTTCATAACACAAAGGAAAGATCATTGAATAATATGTTTTTAGCCATTGCAGTCAAGTTAGTCAAACATAGAACAAGTAACAGCATAGAGCCATGGATAAATGCAGTGTGACCCGTACGTGAACTACAGTGTTTTTATGGTTGCTTACAGTGTCGGTTGTTTATGTCAAAGGAAATATTTTTTTTTTACTACTTTTTAGTAAAGAAAATATGTTTAAGTAGTTGTGCTACATCCCTCTCTTCTTACATGTGGTGGTCACATTCAGCATCAACCCTGTTCTGTTTAAACACTGCTTTATGCCGTCTTAAAAGGTGTTCTTTGCGACTCTTCAAATGTAATGCTTTACGAGTGGCAGTGTTCATTTATGTTGTGATGAACATACAGATGGAGCTGTGTTACTTTCGACAAACAACGCACTCCTGTGCTGATATAGATGACAACAGTGTGCCAGAGACAATTCGCTTTGGCCATGCACTAAATCTTATGCATTATACTCTTTACCACTTTGAACCATACTTACCTACTTTCTTCAGCTCTCTTCCGGGAGCCAGCCAGTGGAGGGGGGCGTGAGGGGGCGGGGCGGCCAAAATCGCGTCATTTAGGCCCCGCCCCCTGTGACGTCATGACGCAAATTGCGTCATTTGACAGCGGGGGGCGGGGCTAAACGCCGCGATTCATCAGGAATCGCGGCGTTTGGGATCTAATTCTGCCCACTTCACTAGGAAGTGGGCACTTCCTAGTGAAGTGGGCAGAATTCGGGAGATTGCCACACTCGCCCGGGAGTCCGGGAGACTCTCGCAAAATGCGGGAGTCTCCCGGACATTCCGGGAGAGTTGGCAAGTATGCTTTGAACGTGGCCGATTACATAAAGATCCAAAAATATGGTGGAGAGTAGGCTAGGTTTGTCATTCTATGTGCGAAACGCGTAGCAGCACGATGCGGAAAGAAAGGGCTTACTAATGATATGCTTATATTATTTATGGCTCTGTGGGGGGTATTCAATTGTCAGCAAGTTGGTTTTGTTGAGCGTGTTAAGTCATTTCAAAGCTGTTATTTTCTTGTGAAAAAATATTGAAATAAAAATAAAAAAATAAAATCGCTAATTAATTAAATTTATGTATGTTTTTGGTACAAATATGAATGTAGTAATGTTTTTTGACATGGCATAGATGATTGTATGGTAAAAAATAGTTCAATGAAAAATATGCTAAAAGAAAATACTGTAGATATTTTCAATGTGTATCAGTGTGTAATGCAATCTAATGTATGCAAAACCTTTTAATTATGTTATACATTACAGTGTTAAAACTTCACTTCACTCCCCTAAAATATCGCAAATACAATATTTAATGTGCGTGGGCAGAGTTCCCTCTAGTTTTCCCGCTGCGCTAACTCAAAACGGTCACTATTGCCGGCAAACACCTGCGGGAGATTTCTTTTTTTAACACGGCGGGGAAAAACAAAATCTCACTGACCATTGAATACCCCCCTGTAAGTGTAATCTTTTACTTTTATTACTTGAAATACATTTGACACAGCCGATCTCTGGGAGCCTTTACTTCTGTACAGCGCTCTGCCTTGTCTATACTGTGCTTGTTCTGCTGTGATGGTGAAGGGGGTTCCCCAAAGGCGGCAGCAGCAGTTTCTTCATTGTCTGTGTGAGACAGAGCTTCCCTTCTCAGCATTCAAGGTTTTTATAGACCTGAACAGCAGATAAAGCATTCTAAATATGTTACAGTGAAAGTAAGTTTCAATGACACAACTGTACATATTATCAAGGCCAGATGACCTCACAGGGAAACAAACACAATTTGGAGCACTATGGGGCATATTTGTCCGCAGCAAAGGGCACCTGGTTTGCATCAGTGATCGTGCTTGTTATCACATCAGCCAATATATGAAATGGGTGTTATTACCAGCGATAACCCTTTCTGCGTTAACATTCATCAGCTTTCACATCATCATCTTCTCAGAATATAATATTTTTTTCATGTATAAAGGTTTTTAAATATTTAGTTTGTTTTAAATAAATTTTATCTAGGTGGAACTGAAAGCCAAATCTGTACTTTCAGTTCCACTGTGCATGCATCAGCGGGCAAACACTTCTACCACCAATGGCCAAATAAAGCGGTAATTTAACCCTTACTGTTCCAGTATTTTTATTTTGTTTTATTTTTTTACAATTATAGCGATAACTGTTTTTTGTTTTTTTTTGTTTGTTTTTTTTTTATCATCGCCATAAGCAGAATTAAAACTTCACACAATAATTCAGCTAACATTAATCGCTACACATATTAAATCATTTTGACAACATAAATCCCCCAAACTTTATTTATAGTCATACATTTTACATTTAGTCTAATACCCAGGGCCGGATTAACCTGAGGTCTAACTGGGCTACAGCCCAGGGGCCTCGGACATCAAGGGGGCCCTTGAAAGTGCTCAGCGGCATTATTGATCGGCCCGATCATGGTTCCATACCCAACCATGGCCTCATCTGTGAGGAGTTTGTATGTTTTCACCATGTTTGCGTGGGTTTCCTCTGGTTGCTCGGGTTTCCTCCCACACTCCAAAAACATACTAGTAGGTTAATTGGCTGCTCTCAAATTGACCCTAGTCTGTCTGTCTGTCTCTGTGTGTGTTAGGAAATTTAAACTGTAAGTTCCAGTGGGGCAGGGACTGATGTGAGTGAGTTCTCTGTACAGCGCCGTGGAATTAGTGGCGCTATATAAATAGATGATGATGATGATAACTAATTCAATTCAAATCAACTTCTCTTCCTGTAGCTGTTTCAGTGATCTTGCTATGGTCTGCCATTAGAGAGGTGTAGAAAGATTTCTTTATTCATTTGTGTTAAACATCAGGACTCATAAAGTAAATCTATGAAACAGATTTATTCCATTGTCAATGTTTCTTTAAACATGCCGTTCTTAAACAAATACATGTGGCAGATATGCATTCATTGATAAAGACTTGTGTGGGAAGATAGCAATATTCATTTATTTAATAGGAATTGAAGTTGCTCTGTTTTGTGTTTGATTTATATGAAGGGATGGAGACAATGTGAATTATTTACATTTTTTCTTCCTTTTTTTATTATTTGTTTCAAAGTTTGATGATTCCGCACTGCAGGTACTAGGACTGTAAGAGCACCACTAGGGTACGGCACCGAGCAGGTTGACAACCTGTCTCCAACTGTTGTGAATCTAAAAATACCAGCATAGATGATGGAACCTGCACATTCACACAGCAGGAGAGTCACCGTGCTTAATGCTAATGCTCAGTATGTGTTCAGGGAAAGCAAGCGCTTGATGCCAGGTCTGTTGGTGAAGGGGATGTGTGTGTATATATGTATATATATATATATATATATATATATATATATATATATATATATATATATATATATATATATATATATATATATATATATATATATATAGTGTGTGTGTTATAGAGAATCAGAAAAAAGGATTATGTAAAAAAATTAATTCTATTTTGAATTATTTAATAACCATATATATATATATATATAAGCTTAGAGTTCCCTATAAAAGTATAAAAGCAATAATCCAGGAATTTTCAATTGACTTATTAAAGGAAAGAATGACGTCACTTTTGGTTGAGTACTGTGTATTCCATTAACTCTTTTTCCATTATATTCACAGAAATTGACATTCAAAGCCATATAAATACATTTTTTTCCTGTAAATTTATGAAATATGGTTTCATTCCACAGTATGTAAAGAAACTGTAAAAATAAATATTCTTTATATTTGTCACCATCAGATTTTGATGCAAAAAAGCCCTACATTTGTGAATATGGTTAATAATCTGGACATGATATTGCCACAGTACTGCTGGCTTATATCACACTGCAGACTTACCAGGAGATTTAACTGACTGGGGTGGAACAACCGGAGCAGCCTTGGTGGACATTTTGATTGACTTTTTAGGTAGATTGTTCAAATAGTAGCTGTGGTCACAAACATGGTTATGACTCAAGGGGGTATATTTACTAAACTGTGGGTTTGAAAAAAGTGTAGATGTTGCCTATAGCAACCAATCAGATTCTAGTTATCATTTATTTAGTACATTCTACAAATCGACAGCTAGAATCTGATTGGTTGCTATAGGGAACATTTCCAGTTTTTCAAATCAGCAGTTTAGTAAATATACCCCTAGGATCTGTACCCAGGAATTGAGACTAAACATGAATTGGAGAGCAGTGAGTAAATTAGACTTGAGCTGGTGCAATAGATAAGTGCCCCACCAGCTGTTTTTCAGACTATGCAATGCACACAATGAATGCAGTAATTCCACTTATATGGGGCTTAGATAATGGTAAAGTGACTGATGACATCTGCAGCAAGAACCTGATCAGAGGAACCAGGAACCTCAGGACACAACTAGGTGCAGTGTATCTGGTTGGAATACACAGTACAGCAGTGATGGGCAACAGTCTGCTCGCTGAGCCTTTAGCTGTGGCACCCGCCCCTTCATGCTTCATTGTCACAATTGTTTGTTACAGCTTGTAACTTGTGTTTAAAATGCTTTCTAATATGTTATTACATATAGGTGTCTCTTCCATTGATTAAATGTATTGTTTTAACTTATTGCTGAAATCCAGAGTGGTGCGTAGCCCTTTTGAAGATTAGAGGGTCGCCCTTGAAATGTTTAGGTTGCCTATCAATAATCTACGGCATAAGTAGCGATGGATATCGAATCTTCTGGATACTTTGTTTCTATTACTTTGGATCCTGTATTATTTAACACAAGCTAAAATATCATGCATTAGGATTCTTCATTGGAGACTCTGCTACCAACAAACTATATTAATATTGTTTTTATTTTATTTTTACTTTTACCATATTTGCTTGTATTGGGCACTTTCAACACATCTAAATAAAACAAGTTATCCATGAACCAGATTTTAAAATAGCATTACGTTTACATGGATTGTACTGTATTTTATGCTCATTAAATGTGTGGGTACCCTGTGTTGACTACCTTGGGTCCTCCTAATTTCTGAGCCTTCCTCTCCATTGTTTTATGTGAAACATTTCTTATCAGGAGTATTAGAAAGTCTTCATTGGTCATGCATGACATGAGCTGTAAATGGACATTTTACCCATGGTCGACATTTGGAGTTCTCTATCTGTGTGGTTACATGGAATGTCATCAGTATATAGGGAACCAGAAATAGTTGGGTATTGGAGGTATGAAGTCACTTTTTTACACTTTTTGGGCCTGCAGGACCTCATCCAGGTGTCTATGCATGGACCAGATGGTCACTGCTTGGAATGAAGCAATGTTTCTGAATATGAAAGTTTATGTATATTACAGCTATAATTTAATTGTACATAGAGCATTTTGGGGTATCTGGGTTCCTAGAATGAGTGATGGCTTAATGTACTAGTTGTTCCCAGGTCCAAATTTAACCAGAATAACTGGCAAGATTATTATTAATTTATAGGACATCACTGTAACAAATGCCTCTACTCTATCAGACATAAAGGCATACTAATATTACTTATAAAGATTATATTTTGTTTTTGCAACTTAATGGTTATATTATATATATATATATATATATATATATATATATATATATATAGTGAATTCTTATTCAACTAGGCTCTGTAAGGTTAGACAGGCACTGGTTCTAGGGATGGCAATATATCAGTATTATAGTAATACACTAGTAAAATATGATGATAATGCGTACAGGCTATTTTTTGATTACCATGGTAGAATTGCATTATGGAGAGCTGTTTGTTTTGTTTTTGTTTTTGTTTTTTTCGGTATTGCAGTCGTCCTATGATGTAATGACGTTGCTTTAGTGATTGCTTTAGTGAGAAGTCATTGTCTCTATCGGATGTAAGAGGGAGGGGGGAGAAAGCAAAAAGCTGGGAGAGAGAAAGAGGAAGGGAGACTGCAGGGCAGATAAGGGGAGATGCTCTTTATTTTAGAAGTACGCTTAAATCCACAAAGCCTCAAGCCGTATGTACCAATGTTTTGGCCAACTAGTGAACTTGGGAGGGAGAGTATTTTAATATGAGACTTGAGGTGTGTGAAGGAGTGGTGGTGTTGAGGGCTTTGTAGGTAAGGGTGAGTAATTTGAATTGGATTTTGGAGTGGTGCAGCAGATGTGGAGTGGTGAGAGAGGAAAATCAGTCTGGCAGCAGCATTTAGAATGGCTGGAAGTGGGATACATGGGTGAGGGGAACGCCAGATAGCAGGAGGTTGCAGTAGTCAGGATGGGAGATGACGAGAGAATGGATAAGTGATAAGTTCTGCAAAAAAAATACCTCTAAGAAACCCTGAGAACTGTAGCAGCCCTTTACTACATCTATAGCATGGTACCCAACTACACCTCAGACCCTCTGGCCGGTCAACCGGGTTTCATGTACATATGCATGTGGGAGAGTGAAAAGGGCATACATAGCAATGTGTCCTTTAATGGGGTCTATGTGCATCTTCTCATCTTCTTCTGAAATGGTCTGCTGGATTGTCTTATAAAAAATGCAAACTGTGTAGACCTTTGATAAATGTAAATGTAAAATCAGACAGTTATGTTTCTGTTTATGTACAATAAACGAGTTGAAGATAACACACTATTAGCGGCATCTTTTCCTTTCCGGTATATGATCTAGGGAAAATGCAGTGGGAAAATCGTTCCATGATTTAGATAAAAACAACGACTTGTATATATAAAGCTGATTTGAGACTTCTCTCCTGTAAGTGTAAACCCGAAAGGGTGAGGAGTGTTAAATCACGTTGTGATATTGTCTTCTATTACCACACACTTTCGGAGTAAGTGGGATACTCTGTGTGAAAACTTTCTCTTTTAGTGTACATGTTGCACTGTGATATTTTTTTGGTTTTGATTTGTGTATCCCCCTGTCACTGTTTGTAGTATGAGGTGCAAAGGGTACACAGTGCACCTCTTTCTCAAGCCCTGGCTAGCTGATGGGCATGAGTGTAATGATCAGGGGGTCCCTGCACATGCAGGTGTTTCTTTGTATTAAACAGTTCACTGTGTATGCTCTTCGTTCCACACAATACCTTAAATAGTATAACCGCTTATATAAAATAAAGGCTTATATAAAATAAAGACACAGAGGCTTGAGTAAGTGGCACTAAAAATATTTTTATTATAAGCTAATTAAACCTGGTGGCGGAGAAAGGGCACTGAAGATCAGCTCCAGCGATACCTAACCAAGCGTGGACATGGCAATGTAGCCTTAAGTCCACCCACTTCTCTCATAACCCCACTGCTTGGCCGGCCCTAACCTGGCATCAGAGTAAACTGCACCACACCTCACTACTCACTCCCCCTCCCTCACTGAGCCGGGCGAGGCCCCTCCCCACGGAAGGGACAAGAGTAACCGATTGCCTTGTAAGGGGACAGATACCTGCGACCAATCACGATAGAGCCGTCTATATCAGCTGCTGATCGCAGTGCCTTCCTCCCCACCAAACTGTAGACTACTAACCAGCATTATACTACCACCATAATACACTAAAACTTCTTTAAAAAAAATGGCGTGGGTGGGTGGGATTTTGCCAGCCGAGTGACTCCCCAGGAAATTGCATCAGCCTACAAAGCCACAAGGACCTCCCCACAGCATCACTGGCCAAACCCACACCCCAAGTTAACTCTTTCCGGTAAGTGCAAACACGAATGCAACACTGTCACTATTTAATTTCGTTTGTCTAAAAGGGGACTCTCTCGTACTTAGTGGGACACAGGAAATGTCACTTTGTGGTGCAGTGTAATAAAAGTCACAATAATTTGGGCGCCAGACCATCTCTATGATAAACTGAACTCTTTATTTACACTCCTCTTCCTCCAGCACGATAATCATAATGGTTGCAGCAATAAAGAAAAATATATACAGCTCCTCACTCTCTCCAGCACAGTTCTTAATGAGCAATACGAATATGGTTGCAAATATACCTCATTACTCCTCCTGCACAGTTCTTAATGTTATCCAGATGTTATATAACATAAATCACATGTCTTGCAGATCACCCTTTCTGCAGGGGCACTCACATGGATGCTAATAGGCAGGCAGCTTCTCCTACATGCAGCTCTGACACACTCTGTGTAACTCTCAACTGCAGCTCATCCCTCCTCTGCGGGGATGATGTCTCCTTCACTCTGTGTACTCCCAGCCTCAGGATCTGACAATACAGCTACCATGACTCTTGTAGCAGCCCTCACTCCAGGGTCTCTTCCATGCAAAGTGTCCCCCTCTATCTTGAGTTCTCTATAATGACATGGAGTTCTCCCCCTCACCCAGGGCACACATTCCTTGCCCTGGCACAGTCACCATGCTCAGACTTCCAGGCAATGCTGGGGGATCCTGGAGCTTCCACCCCACTCTCCCAGGTCCCCAGCTACATCTCTCATCTCCTTCTCTCCTCTGTATCTCCTTTTCCCCCTCTTTGTCAGCCCCTCCTTCTTCTCACTCAGTCTACAGGCTGGGCTGGGTTGTCACCATGGTAACCAGATTATGTAACTTTTCATAAACTTCTAGCTTACCCTCTAGGTGACCCCTCCTGTATTCACTGAGGTGCAAGTTTAACTAAAACGCCACTAGGGGGCGTTACATTTGCATGTACTTTTGTTTGGGGAGACAAACCTGTGGAACTCTACATTGAACTTTTTGCTGGATTTGAATTTGGAACTTCTACGGTTTCTATACACTTTATTCATATATGAACTTCCAGAGCGCCAACTCTATTTCCACTTTCTTTGGGTATATTATTCTTAGCACTTTTTAGTGGATTGTGTGCAGGAAAATACAGGGCAGCTATCCTTCTTGGTCAGCGCAGACATTCCAATTCTCCTTTTTCTTTATATATATATATATATATATATATATATATATATATATATATATATATATATATGCTTACTAAGTATTGTTTAGCTGCAAATCTTATTGTAAGGAAATTTAGACAAGTCTGGGCAAGTTTGCATTACTTTTTGTTTTTAGTGGGGGAGCAATGAATGATGCGCCAGGAATGATGGCTGCATGGATCAGACTCGGGTCTCCGTTGAGAGGTTCCATGGGTAGTGTGATTTTTTTATTTTATTTTTCAACCTGGTAAATGCAGCTTTAATTAAAAGAGCTGCAGTGAAATGACAGCTTATCACTGAACAATGTATTTTACTATCATGATTCATATCCTAAAATGTCAAAGTTTGGCGGTTTTGTGACCTTTTATCTGTAAAAGTTTGACAATTCCTGTGCATCTAACAACCCATTTGCACGTGTGATTTTCTGTCACGTAATTTCAAGAAGCTAATTTCTAAATAGAGATTGTTTTTTTGTAACTCATTGCGTCCTATGTGCTCTGCTCTGTTACACAATCAAACAAACAATCACTGTTGGAGACTATAATACTACAAAGTTTGTAGTATTATAGTCTCCAACAGTGAAACACTAAAATTTAGCATTCAGGGAACTCGTTACCTCCATTAAGTTTGATAAGATGGGTGATTTATCTGTCCTTCAATAGGTGTTAATTCTGAACAGGAAATAGAGAACAGATGAAAGTATTTTTTTTTTTTTGAGGCTTTTATATTAATGTCATGAGATTAATCACATAAAGCTGAATTGTTTTCCTAAAGCTGTACTACCACCTAGTTAAAATATTTTTAATATGGTGCCCCTCCCCGTATTGAAGTCCCAAGGGCTGCTACATGCAACTGATTTTCCCAGGCGTGTGTGTCTTCCTAGATTGCATCTTGTGATTGGTCCTACCGTGTATGAAACATACACACTGGTTTTCGGTGGGCCTCCGACTAGGAAGAGGGACACCGTGGTAAAATTGAAGGCAATGTTTGATTTGTAAATGTATCCTTGGCAGAAATAGTTACTTAAAAAGTAACCCACAGAAGCTTTTTAGAGCGATACAATGGGCATCTGCATAAACTGATTTAGTGCTACCCACATTGTATGTATGTATGTATGTGTGTGTGTGTGTGTGTTTGTGTGTATATGTATGCAGTGGCGGATCCAGGGGGGGGGGGGGGGGGGGGCGATCGCCCCCCCTAGCAGGGGCTTGCTGCCGGCGGCTGCACAATATGTGCAGGTCCGCTCGGCAGTGACAGTGTGCTGCCCGGCTGCTCTGATTGTGTTTCACAATCAGAGCAGCCGGGCAGCACACTGTCACTGCCGAGCGGACCTGCACATATTGTGCAGCCGCCGGCAGCCTTGAAGTAAAAAAGGGGGCGTGGCCTAAATCGCGCCCCCCCAAAATCGCCCCGGGTAGGATACTTTTCTAGATCCGCCCCTGTATGTATGTATCCATGTTATGTAGATGATAGGTATAGTTTTAGTCTGAATGTATTCCTGGCACAGCATTGTTGTGTAGTAGTTCATGGCACACTCTTCAAATCTGACACTCAAGGCACACTTCTATCTTGTCTGCAGAAGCAGGGATAGGAATGTATTTCTGTGAGGAAAGGGCTCGCTATAATGTAAGAGAGCGTTTGAATCGGGACACAGATGAGAGCCAGCTACGTGCTGGCAGCTCGCTTGTTCCCACTGCTTTCCTAATAGCATTTTCCATCTAATTTTTGCATTTGGCTGTACATTTTGTAAACCTCTATAAGAACTGTCTGGTTTGAACCCACTTTACAAAAATATTGAGTATGTATCATATTATCACTTTATTTTTCTTAAATGTGTTTCTTTATATTGTTGTGAATATTCACCTTGTTCCATTTTTAGCTATGGAATTTCCCGCCTTTTTCCTAGCAGAATTTGGCCTTAAATATTCAGAGCGGAATCTCCCACAACCGCACCACAAAGCAGAATTAAGTGACACCACTGTCCCAGCTTTATTTATAGACTATAAAGTCTGCAAAATGTGCAATTTACAAATACTATGACCATTACATCTAATGGCGAAACAAAAGCGGTACACGAAGATTGTACTCCTGGAACACCTCTGTGAATGGCATGTAGCGCCATTATATTCGATTTGTGTGAAATTCCGCTACAATTTTGCTCATATCTATTGTTTATGTTGGTTACCATCAACCATTAACTGATTACTATAATCAGTTATGTTACTTTTTGTATTCCTCCACACATACAAACCCTTCTTCACGCGTTATTTTATAATAAATTGATAAGCTTATATAGGAAATATACACACTTCACTATCTGCTTCTCCACTTGTCCAAGTCGTCACTAATTTATTTTCACTAAAATATATTAATTGGGCCTCAGTGGTTACTCTTCTGCTCTTCCCACTAATTCCATCCTGGAACAGTGTGTGATAAAGACGGAATTCATCTACTTATAGCTCTAATAGATCACTGTATGCCTTTCTGGGAAACCTTTCCACTCTCACAAGAACTTGATTTATAGAATCTTGATGCAAAACAGTGAGGCACTTAGACAATGGTAGGTATATTAATGCTAATGTAGGGAGGATACTGTGTGAGCGCTACAGAACTAGGTGTCTTCCACCTAGACTAGAACGAAAAAGTAATGCTTATCGTTGGCAGCTGTGGAGCGCTGTAGGTGGTCCTTTTACATGTGATGTTGAGTGACATCTGTGGTGGTGTTGTACTCCATTTTCATTTTCTGGGGTGAACTTAGGAAGTGAGGATCTAGGGCCTGATTCATTTAGGATCTTAACTTAAGAAACTTCTTATTTCAGTCTCCTGGACAAAACCATGTTACAATGCAAGGGGTGCAAATTAGTTTTCTGTTTTGCACATAGTTAAATACTGCCTGTTTTTTCATGTAGCACACAAATACTTGATAGCTTATTTGTACACTGATATTTAAAGTTGATATTTGTGTGCTACATGAAAAAACAGACAGTATTTAACTTATGTGCAAAACAGACATCTAATTTGCACCCCTTGCATTGTAACATGGTTTTGTCCAGGAAACTGAAATAAGAAGTTTCTTAAGTTAAGATCCTTAATGAATCAGGCCCCTAGTTACTAAGATGTAAAAGAATGAAAACTTGAGAAGAGGAGAGATGCCAGAAGTGAAAGTGATGTGAGGGTGTGAAAATGGAAGCAGGTGTATTATATCAGAAGAGATGAGAAGTCTAGTTGTATATTAAGGAAATCTATGGTTAGATGATAAGTTATAAAGGGGGGGGTGGAGAATTTGGGTGAAGATATAGGGCCTGATTCATGTTTGGACATACGTCTCTTTTCGTGCTGTATCCTGCGAGAAATAGCTCAGCGTATGCTCAGAAAAGGACCTTACACCAATGAACGCAACTGCATGAAATTCATGTCTAAACACAAATGCCACTTATTACTGCCTACGACTTGAAGGGCGGAACAGGGATGGGAAGGGGCGGCCTAACATTGGCATGTACAGTAAGGGCGTGCTTAGGGCATACCGACTCCTGCGTTCTGTAAAGTGCTTTATTATAGCTGCATCACGTGCCCCAGCTACAGGGCAGGTGTAAGTGCCGACTGATAGTGATGACTGTCACAGCATCGTCTTTTTATTAAAAGCAAGGAAGAATATAAATATGTATTGTATGTAAAGAATGCATTCAGAATATCCTGATTTATGTATTTAATGTAAAAAACATATATATATATTTTTTTAAAACGCATATTTTTATTAATGATTATAGCATTATAAATTGTTCATTTATTTTATAGAATTTTATTTTTTTTGCATGCGTTCTGATGTGACTTTATGTTGTGCATGTGCGGGTCCTGCACTGTGTTCTGTCAACATACCGCAAGTAACGTTCAGGCAGAGTGTACTTACACCCAGATTCAAATTTAAGCATATGTTGAGATCCGCTTGGATTTTAATGCGGTCGGTGCAACGCTCGGGTTCCATGCTCCTTTTATAAGCGCAGGTTGCGTCCGAAGAGGCCCATAATGTGTATGTGGCAAAAAGAGATGGGAGATATAGTAACAGAGAAAGGGTTGTGAGTGTAGGAATATAGATTGTAAGGTTGGTATGAAAGTTATAAAATGTGACAATTAATTCATACTTGCCAACCTTTTAAAACTTCATTCTGGGGGATCCCGGGCAGGGGGGCTTGGTGGGAGGGGTGGGGTGCGGTGCGGTGAATCGCGGCATTTTGTCCCCACCCCCGCGACAAAATGCCACGTTTCATCGTGAATCACGTCATTTTGATAGCAAGTTGCGTATGCGGGATACTTGCCTGCTCTCCCGGGAGTCCGGGAGACCTACCCGAATTTCAGGAGTCTCCTGGACATTCTGGGAGAGTTGGAAAGTATTATTTAATTAATTTCACCCTTGTTTATGCCCAGTCACCGGACTTCAAATTACTGTAACATTTTATTGTTCTGTTTTAAAGTTTAAAATTGTTTTGACATTTTTTAAAGTATCTGACATGCTTTATATTCTCTCTATTACACCATAATACTTTGTAGAATAAAAATAGCATTCAAATAATACAGATCTCTTTTAGTTAGCTTAAATAATGGGGTAATATTTCTTAGCCACATTGCTAATATTAAAGTTATCTAAAAAAAATGAAAACTTAACTTAAACTTCATTGTGCTCTATATTGTATATAGTGAGAGGAAAGAAAATAATGTGATAACAGAAACGTTCTGCTTCAGGCGGGTCAAGGAATATGTTCCTGATAACCGGAGTTTATTTTTCCAGGTTACTGACTGTAGATGTGGGACAAAGGAATAAATATGGCAGTTAGCAACACGTGAATCATTCACTGAGTAGAGATAGCTGATCTCTCTGCACATACAAACATACATGTGCACAATTATACTGTCTAAAAAGGCCAGGGTATATTGCAGAGAGATCTAAGCTGCAGCGATATAACAAAACAAATATTCAGTGCTGAATGCAAACTGAAAAATACTTTATTTTTTATTTGTGACATTTTATTAAATATTAGTGCCAACTCTATATGAGTGCTATGGTCCCCCCTATTTTATTTCAGTTGTGCAAGAGGTGAGGGTAACTTGAACACCCATGATCATTTTAATAACCTGGTTCAAGCTTTTCCCCTTCAGTTTCAAAGCTGTAAGAATTTACTAGTATTGGAAGTATGCAAACTAATTGGTTTCACTGGAATTCTCTGCATTCCTTTTATATCGTCACTAACTACAGGAGTTCATTGTTATTGCTACCCTGTTATGTTCTGCTCCTTATCTAGTCAGCAGTGACCTTTCATATGTTGGTGCGTGAAACATTCTCTCGGAAAATCCTTCTACTCATAATTAGATTATAAACTGAAAAGCTTTTTTTTCTTTAAGCAAATGTATGGTTAATAAATGTTAGTGTGCTTTGGTTTATGTTTAAATTGTGCGTTGTGTTGGCACCTAGTTAATAAAGGTATTTCTATATATATTTGTTTTTGCCATGGGCTGATGTTAATGACAACTTGTATTTTGCTGCATCACCTCTGGCACCAAAACGTATTGTAAATACATTTATGGAGTGATAATCCCATTGCTGAAACTACTGGTGTGTATTAAGGGCTTTTCTAAACCCCATTGCATTGATGTTGCTGTTACTGTGGTGCAGTTAGTATACTTGCTGTTGCCATAGGTCACACCCTGATACTGGGTTAGATACACTCTACTAGAGTGTGGCTTTAACAAACCACCAGAGATGTAGGGGCTGAGTTACAGCCCTGGTCAGGAATATTGTCAGCCTCATACCCTTGTATAACAATGCACCATTTCTTTCACAACATTGTTGAAATGTAAAAAATATTTTGGTATCCACATTTACTATGTCGTAGCTTAATCAACACATAAATCCTTACCTGGAATGGACAAAATTATCAGCACCTAGAAGTAGTTAGAAATAATTAGATATCAGGCAGGTGATTCTCTTTCACTTTGGACCTGAAGTTGCCTCATTAAACAAGCTGGAATAGAGAAAAGGACACATTCTCCCATTTTGTGTCACTGTATGTACTGCAAAGAGCATACAGAAAGAAAGCCAGATAATTGTTTGAGGAGGTCAGACAGAGGATTGTAGCCAAAGATAGACGATCTCAAGGCTACAAATCAATATAGAGAGAAAACGCAAAGATCCGTCCCACAATAAAGGCATTTCTCAGCTGTCAAGAAGCTGTTTCATCAGAGGTGTATATACCTCTGACAGCTGAGAAATGCGTCAAGTGATTGGCATCATACCTGGTGAAATTTGGAGTTTGGTGCGTTTATTACTTCATCTGCTACCAGGAGATTTTTGCTTTACACCAGTGGTCAGGGAACAGGGGTAAATTACCCCCAATGGGGTAAAAATGAAATTCCTGAGGGTAATGCTGCTGATTCACATGCTGTCAGTTGGATTGCAGACCCCTTTAAATGTGAAATTGCTGTTGTACCAGAAGAGCCTCAAGGGTTGGCAGCGGCACTTCTTGAGCTTCGATGCAATAATGAAGCACGTATTGCATTTGAAAACAAAGCAGATCTGTCTTGTCTAGTTTTGGATGTCAATAGCTGCAAATGCATTCAAAATTGCACATGAGGAGGCAGTCAAAAAGTTGCTGCCTTTTGCAACAACCAACCTTTGCGAACAAGGATTTTCCACTCTAACGAACATAAAAGCAAAGCAGAGAAATCGATTGGACGCTGAAGACTGTATCCAAATTGCTCTGACATCAAAATGCCCCAATATTAATGCTCTTGTATCAAATATGAAGCAACATCATTTCTCCAAAACCTGAAGTTTTGAAGTTGAAGCTTTCAAAGAAATTTTGAATAGCTTCAATAACATTTTGAATTCCAATAATTATTAATATATGATTTCCTTCCTTTCAAATCAAGGGGGTAATGTCGGCATATCTAAATATAGTTGGGGTAAAAGGTAAAAAAGTTCCCTGACCCCTGGTTTACACCATTGGATCTATTGTGGGACTGATCTCTACATTTTCTCTCTTTATTGCTGGCTGAAGAAACGGATGAGTATTATCTTTATCACTTGCAGTATCTACCCTATGCACACTATGCCATGTTTTCAATCATTGGAAAGTTTATTCACACACAGCTGAGAAAAGTGTCGCTTCAGCCTAGGAGAGCTTTATATACAGTACCCTAATAAACCAGTGGTGATCATATATAATTATTCTTCTCTGCACAGTAGCGTTTGATGTTTTGGGACCATCATATGTGATAATCAGGACCGTGTGTTATGCAGTGTCTGAGATATTTATAATATATATTGCTGCACCTGAAGTTTACATTGATCCAACTCTATCATAAGTAATACCATTGATGTTTCATATGCCATACAATCCTGTGTTTTTTTTATCGCTGCGATAAAAAATAATCCTTATCGCTGTGGAAGAGACCTATCGATAATTAATGCTACAGAAGGCAAACTTGACCCTTTGGGTCTCAAAAATATTTAAGCACAAACATGGACTAATCTTTTACTGAACTGGAGCTTCTTGGACCTCTGCTTTTCTGCAGTCCCCCATTACCCCGTCACATGTTACTGTATTCAAAACCAAGGCCAGATTCTTTGAAGAAAAACAAAGGTTGGCTTCAGTATCAAATATTACATATTTACTGTAATGTGAAGGGGTATTTCCTTTTACTGTAATCACTTGGTGATGTCCTTGACCCCTGGGTATATTATACACATTTATTAATCTGAAGAAACAAAAGCCAGTCTAGATGTTTTGTCAGCTCCCTGCAAATTCCGACCTTAAATTATATGTGTTAGTCATTACATTACATCAACTAGCCAGTGATAGACTTCAGGGGACGCATGGGCAGCCCCCTAACCTACAGAAGATCTGCACATTACCCTTTAATCTTAGTAAGCTAAAACATAATCATGAAGAGACACCTATTCGTAAAGTAGTGTTACAAGCTATAACAAAACAATTGTAATATAATAAAAGCATTTGTGGCATGAATTACCTAATTATGAGAGGACCAAAGCTTTTTTATGTCCTGGGCAAGATAACAACTCTTGCGAGCTAAAAGAACTTAGCTGTATTCCGTTCAAGTAAACTTTTATAAATGTATTCACAACTTTACAATTTCACATGCAATGTTACTGATTTCACTGTCCGCAATAGTGAGTGCCATACAACATAACATCCATTTTGTTATATATTTTAATTAAGCTATATTGCAGAAACAATAGTTAAGTGTCAGTAGCACACAAGTGACTAAATGAATCAATGTAAACAGTGTTATTCTAGTGTTTTATTGCCATATTAATGCAAGGGTTTGGAAAGAAAAATGTATTTATCTTTATATTCGCAGCACAGTGCACGCACAAGAGTCACTGTTAGTGTCCCTGGCACAGCAACGCTGTGGACTGTATTCTGCACAATTATGTGCCTGGATTAGTCTGGGGAAACTTTCTGCATTCATTTGGCTGTTGTGGAACAAAACAGACTGTACATGTTGATCTTCGGCACATTTCCATCAAAACTGTACATTGTGCTCTCTCAAAGTGTACCCATAAAAAGAGCAATTATATTTTATTTATATGGCACAAATGGCATATATATAAAAAATAATTGCTTAGAAAATTTGAGTTGTAATACAAATAAATTGAGTTGTCTTCTTAACAGAAAAAAAAAAATGTAACTTACAAATAATATTTTTTTAGACCTTACTCCAGGGAGTTGTAAGCAGCAATAAGGAGATCATTCTCCATGTATGAATAAAATTAAAGAACATGCATCATGGTACAACATTCCCTTCCACACTATGCCGACAGTGGGCGTGAACAACATGCATGGGGGCGTGGCTATAATTATAGACAGTGCTTGGCTGCTCTCCAACTCTTCCTATCCCCATAATATACATGGGCAGTGCAGTGCTGCGTGCACTAGTGTTAGGTGCACGCAGCTCTCCCTTTTCAAGCAGAGTCGTGTGAAGCGGGGCCAGGGTCCAGTCACCTCAATTATACAGTGCCCAAGGCTTGGAGGGGGTTTCCAGGCACTAGGACACCCCCCCCCCTGTGTTTGCCTATGTATGGGGATGTGGTTTCCAGAACCTTCACCATTAGTTACATGCTAACAGGTGATTTAACAATGGTCATGTATTTCTCCTCTGACAGGAACACTTGACCTTCAGCGATCTCCACACCCGTCCGATCTCTTGTCTCGAGGACATTGATAGGAGAGGTCCTGCACCATCCAATTGGTCCTCTTGACACCATTTGTCCAGAACACTGAATCATTTTTCTGAAACATGACGTGGCCTTTACTGAATCAAAAGGCATTTTACAAAACCTGGTTATAATGTTATTCTAAAGGCTCCTATCAGTAAAATTATTAAGACTATAAAATAAGAATAGATTACGAGAATTGCATTCAGTCTACAAAATAAGAGGAATTGTCCCTATTGTCCCTAATAGGTCCCCATGGTCCCTATTCAAATGTATGCACTTTTCCAGGACAAAAATTTCCAGGGACATACTTTAAACTTCATGTAGAAATTCGGAACATCTGGCAACTATGATCATGTATCCCCAATGAGCTATCAGGAAGTCTACATAATGCTGTGGGTATAAAGGTTCCACCCTATACCATCATTGTGCCAGTTGGGTTTGTGCCACCTTAGTCCCAGTCTTTTTCAAATTGTTACATTTGTTGGTGAAATGTTCATAAAATGTTAGTAACAAATTATTAAAAATACCACCACAAGTTTAAAATGTTGTTAAGTGTTGGGTATTGTAAACTGTGTTATATGATTATTTGTAGATGGAAGTCTGCTGACGTACAATGCATATTTCTACGATAACCAGAAAAATTGTCATTTTAAAAGACATCTTGAAGTCCATCTGAACTGAAAATTCAGTTTTGGGTGAAAATCCTTAAGTTTATTATTAATGCAGAATATTGTCAGGTGTTCCACAGATCTGCGGGAGATCTGGCAATGAATAATACTCTCCCTACATGATATAACCCCGTACAGGCAGGAGACCATCCCTGGACAGCTGCAGACAGCAGGGGACTCTCCTTACCCCGAGGAGATTATTTAATACAAGTAGCATGTTGTCCAGTATCAGTACCTTGTCTGCAGGAGCCAGGAGAGACAAACCTGGCAGATGAAAAGCAGGACACCAGTCAAGTAATTTTCTGCGTTAATGTTTAACTTGTGCTTGTGGATCTCCACCTAAAATGTAATTTTCAGCTTTAAGTGCCCATCTGTGACCATTTGAAATGCTGCAGGGTATAACACAGTTTAATTTTTTTCTCCATCTTCAATTTTTGCAGGTTGAGTGTGCTCTGTCAAACAGATATCCTTTGGAATGCGGAGTTGATATCTTAAACATGGGTAAGTGATGATGTCATAGCTGTTATAATTGTTATTATTTTTAGGAATTAGTAATTGTTTTTGATTACACAATATTCTACTGGTTATGCTTCATGCTTTGTGATATTGTGGCTTCCGTTCCTTAAAATGTACCTGTGAGGTTGCAAGTTCATGGGGAATTGATATGCTGAATTCTCATGAATATTGCCTCCTCTGTGATTTCACAGTTGTTCTTTAAGTGAAAAAGAGTATTTTTTGACTATGAGAGCCTATTGCTACATGCTCAATTTCAGAACTTCTATATTAGAAACCTGTAAAGCCCAAGCCTAGGATACTTGCAATGGTCTCAAGCTAAGCCGAGCACACACCGATTATACTACAGTAGCTGCTCAGTACATCCAGACAAGCAGTCGAGAGGTGGAGGATTCTGAGCTGCAGATTGTATCATATGATATTTTTATTTGATCAAAATGTCTACTCCAAATAGCTCTATATCAGGAATGTCCATAATGACTTAAAAAAGTTCTACAATTAAATTAGCATTTTACTCCACTACATTTTATGACCCCCCCCCCCCAAAAAAAAAATAAAAAATGGTAGTAATTTGTTTTTTATTTATATCTGGTGGCAGCTGAGTGTCCAGTGTGATATCACATTATATGTACACAATCCGCTGTCTTTTGTTGTAAAAAAGAAAAAAAAAACATCCCAGACCAATTTTTTTCTAAATAGCCCAAAAATATTTGTGTTGGACACTCACTGTTTGTTGAAAGTTGAACAAACACTATTATGTTTTATTTTTTAATGTTTTTGTGTTGATACTTTTTAACGATGAATGATATTCTGTGCTTGGCTCATTTCCTGTATTTGCCATGGATAAATATGTATGTCTTGTTTTATTTTTATCCTTCGGGCTGATAACATGTTTTTTTAGATAATGGTTTACGTTTTAATTTCCCTTTGATCATTGTGTTGGTATTTTGTAAAGCTTGATGTTTATTTGGTTGTGGAATCCTTGTGCTGTATTCGGCATATAGCTAAATTCCATTACACGGCTGTTATTGAGCTAAGCACCCACCTATCTTCCCTTTCTTTGGTCTATTTGGATATGTTAATGGTTAAAGGGCCTTGTCTGCAGTTAAGTGTCTGGTTGACTCCCCTAGACATTTGTGTGGGAAGTAATATAGACATTGCAGTGGTTCAAGTGTCAACAACAAGGCCAATGTTTCCACATACTGTCCAGTTTCTTTATGTAATTGAAAAATGGATAATGTTACACATATTGCGTGTTTGTGCTGGCAGTGTGCCTTGCATGAAGCAACGCTGTGAGTAAATGGTGGACACCAAGCATATTGAAAGCTAGGGCTTCCATATAGGTGCGGCTTATGCTTTAACCCAGCATGGTCAGGGGAATGTATACAAATAATGGATGGTCCTGACTACCTATAATTATGGCTATAAGAAGAGACCTCTCTGTATGTTGGGGTGGGTTTGGCAGGATACGGAATTCTGGGGGAAAAACATAATCAGCAAAGGTCAACAGTGGGAGGAAGCACATGCTCTGGGAATCATGATCATCCATACATTTAAAGGACGACAAAACAGGCAAGCTACTGCAGATCAATTGGCTGCACATTTCAGGGAACAGTCCGTGTCATAAGAAGAGTCGCAGTGAGAATGCCACACAGCAGGATATCCTAGTTGAGTTGCAGGGCATGAACCGCTGGTCACTCCTGGCGGTAATACATGTGGGCAAACTCGATGATGCAAAGAGAGCAAGCAATGGACTACCGATCAGTGGAGAAAAGTGATATAGTCAGATGAACCGTTTCTTCGTCACCCATCACCATATGGAACGACCTTCTCAGATCTGAAACTAGGCATTTATGGGATAATGAGTCATTAAGGAGAGCAAATAAAAAAAAAAGAGTAAGTTTGCTCCTGGACAAACCATGTTACAATGCACGGGGTGCAAATTAGTTTATTATTTTGAAAAATACTGGCTGTTTTTCATCTAGCACAAAAATACTTGATAGCTTTATTGTTAAACTGAAATTTAAAGTTGATCTAGGACATGCCCGACCCCAACTATAAATCTGTCCCCACATTTTAAGTTTACCTCCCTCTCCAATGCAACATGGTTTTGCCAAGGTGCAAAGTTACTACTTTTTTATGCTTTTGCTCTCCTTAATGACTCAGGCCCAGAATGTCCAAGTAGTAAATGGCTTCCAATGCTTGCTAGGACTTGTAGTTCCACAACAATGCTTAATCATAGTAGGACACTATTACCCTGGCACACATGAGTCAAATAGCTTTTCAGCATGGGTCTGGGGAGCCCTGGATGGGGGGATTCCTGCCCTGCGTACCATGCTTGGGATTGTTTTCCATTTTGACAGGGTAACCCCACCTTGTACCCCCTGCGTTAGCGGTAACCAGACCAGGCTATAGCACTGGTTACTTATTTTACTTATATATGATTTACATAATTATTCTGTTTTTAATTTGGAAGTAATCATCTTCAAGTTGATGATGATGAATATCTTTTCTTTACTACGGCAGCCTCAAGATACACTCAGAGCATAGCTATATATTTGCACTGTATTTTGAGTTGAACGTATCTTAAGAAGCTAAGCCTATCTTCTGACAGCAAAGCTGCGGCCTACTCTAAATGAGGCGGTAAGTGTGCACTTGAATGTGCAGAAGGCGGACAATTTGGGCACACTGGTGCACCACAAAGGTGATATAAGACAGGTGTTTTGTAGGCTGAATGAATATTCATTAATTTACAAAGAAACAGTAACATTACTATCATCATCATCATCACCTTTATTTATATAGCGCCACTGATTCTGCAGCGCTGTACAGAGAACTCATTCACATCAGTCCCTGCCCCATTGGAGCTTACAGTCTAAATTCCCTAACATACACACACGCACACAGACAGACAGAGAGACTAAGGTCAATTTTGATAGCAGCCAATTAACCTACTAGTATGTTTTTGGAGTGTGGGAGGAAACCGGAACACCCGGAGGAAACCCACGCAAACACGGGGAGAACATACAAACTCCACACAGATAAGGCCATGATTGGAAATTGAACTCGTGACCCCAGCGCTGTGAGGCAGAAGTGCTAACCACTGAGCCACTGTGCAGTAAGGGTGCAGCATGTAGGCAGCTTTCTCTTAAACATTGGTTGAGAGTAGCGACCTTAAAATGACTGCAACAGGTGCATTTTTTAAATCTTTAATATATATGGTATAAATATATTTTCACAGTACCTCCCTTATAAACGCCTTACTTAGGTTATAAAAATAGTATGGATAAATAGATATGGTCATTTTCAAGGATCATAAATCAATTTATAAAGTGACACAAGGAGAGTCGTTAGCGTTTTACGTAGGGAATTTGAACAAACAACAAAATTACATAGATACAAAAACATTATATAACCACAAAAATCAAAATGTATATAATATATAATTACAGCTCGCAAAATTACATAATTGCATAAAGGAAAAACTATATCAGATGTAGTGGCAGCAGTATTGATCGATCAGAGCTCAGAAATAAGATACCACACAGAGTGTCTGGTGTCCAAATTGAACAGGCTTTACTAATTGAAATAGCTCATATTTTATAAACATTAATTATGTCATATCAATCACGTCAATGGAAAATATCTATAAAGAAATTAAAAGTTTCTATATCATAAAAATAGGTATGGAACACGGTCAAGCTTAGTAATTTCAAAAGATTGCTAAATGTCATCAAGTTCCTTATTGATTCTTGAATCAGGGTCCCTGAGGCTGGCATAACTTCTTGATTCTGCAAAGTTTCGCTTTTGCAGATGCTCAGGTAACTTCCTTGGTTCCTTAGTGATTAGCTTCTTGATTCCAGACAGGATATTAACACTAAATATCTGAATTAGATTTAAGGAGATACAACATGTTTTAACAAAAACATTGTGTATAGGCATACAAAGCCCTATATTTGATAATAGCTCAAAGCGTTATTTCTGATTAGCTTAAGGCCCTAAGTAATAGGATAACTTTTCCATCATTTTCCTTACTTCATATGAACCTAGACCCCACACTTTTGAAGCCTTGGAGACTGGTGAGTAGTCCCAATTGGGCATTTCAAAGTTTGGAATCTTGGGAGAAATTCTTTTGGCAGGAGTGGGGAGGTTTGGCAGCAGATGTTGGCAGAGCGGAATGGGCAGGATTGAGTGTGTGTAGAAATGATGTTAGAGATGTTGGGTGGAGAGAAGTGGTTGTGGGCTTTGGCAATGAGTGTATTGAGTTTGAACTGGATTCTGTGGGGTACAGGGAGCCAGCGTAGCTGGGGTGGGGCTGCAGAGAGTCAGTGTAGCTGGGGTGGGGCTGCAGAGAGCCAGTGTAGCTGGGGTGGGGCTGCAGAGAGCCAGCGTAGCTGGGGTGGGGCTACAGAGAGCCAGTGTAGCTGGGGTGGGGCTACAGAGAGCCAGCGTAGCTGGGGTGGGGCTACAGAGAGCCAGCGTAGCTGGGGTGGGGCTACAGAGAGCCAGCGTAGCTGGGGTGGGGCTACAGAGAGCCAGCATAGCTGGGGTGGGGCTGCAGAGAGCCAGCGTAGCTGGGGTGGGGCTGCAGAGAGCCAGCGTAGCTGGGGTGGGGCTGCAGAGAGCCAGCGTAGCTGGGGTGGGGCTGCAGAGAGCCAGCGTAGCTGGGGTGGGGCTGCGGAGAGCCAGCGTAGCTGGGGTGGGGCTACGGAGAGCCAGCGTAGCTGGGGTTGGGGCTACGGAGAGCCAGTGTAGCTGGGGTTGGGGCTACGGAGAGCCAGTGTAGCTGGGGTTGGGGCTACGGAGAGCCAGTGTAGCTGGGGTGGGGCTGCAGAGAGCCAGTGTAGCTGGGGTGGGGCTACGGAGAGCCAGTGTAGCTGGGGTGGGGCTGCAGAGAGCCAGTGTAGCTGGGGTGGGGCTACAGAGAGCGCTGAGAGAAGAAAATGAGATGGGGCAGTTGTGTTGAGGACAGATTGAAGGGGACAGAGACTGGTGTACGGGAGGCCAGAGAGGAGAAGGTTACAGTAATGAAGGCAAGAGGTAAAGAGAGAGTGGATGAGAGTTTTTGTTGCTCCCAAGCTGAGAAGTGCCTGATTCTGGATATATTACAATGGTGGAAGCAGCAGGATTGGTAGATGGACTGAATGTGGTAGGGTGAAGGAGAGAGAGAAGTCAAGGATGACAGCCAGGCAGTGGACATGAGGGGCAGGAAGGCTGGGTAGGGGGGGTGGGGATAATGTCAGAGGACCTTGGAACAGAGGAAGACTATGATTTCTGTTTTTGACATGTTCATTTTAAGAAAGTGCCGACCCATCCGAAAGGAGATGACCTCCAGAAAACAGGTGACGCGAGAGACAGCTGAAGAATGAGGTTGGGGGGGGGGGGGGGGTGGATAGTTAAATTTGGGTGGCGTTGGCATAAAAGTGGTATAGGAGGCCGATTGAGCTGATAAGATCACAGAGGTAAGAGGTGTAGATGGACAAGAGCACCTGCCCCTATTTCTACATCTGAGCGCTTTACTCTGACCTCTTGACTCTCATGGACCATCTCTCTCTCATTCCGCTCTTGCTCACTCACCACACATGAACTTTATTGTACATAACACTGAACTTGACCCACTTGGATCTCTAAACACTGAATGTAGAGCTTGGGCTTCCTGGGACTCAGCACTCCCTTCTCCATTTAAAAGAGGCATCACTTCAACTCTGTGTCTTACCTTCCTTTCCCACAGGGTGGTGTTAAATACTGCTTGGATTAGCTTTATTTATGGATTAAAATAATCATGAGAGTTAGGGGACAAACGTGTCACTTTTGTATGTTTTATTTTTTTAATTCAATTAGTGGAAGTGAGCCTAGAAATTGGAAGGTAAAAGATCTCCCATGAAAATGATTGGATGAAACCTGATCCCTGCCACCTAAGGGATGCTGGGAATTTCAAGTCTTTTGTGGGAGATAAACCTCTGCGCTGTTCTGCAAAGCGGGTGGGGAGTGGGGGTGGGGGGGGGGGGGTAAATGTGCCCTCTTCACCCCAACTGCTTTCTCATACCTCAGATCAAACATTTTTACTTATTGGTGCAAGAGACTCTGTCACCTTGGCCCACAAGTCTGAGAGAATCCCATAAAACTGGGCACAGTTGTGAAAAGATAGAAATACAATGTCACAAAGTAACACTTGGGTTATGGTTTTACACATTTGTGGTTTGTAAATGACCCTTTAGGAGGACATGTACATCTGGACACACGTGAAATGCACACGGCTGTATATCAGTTCACAGGCTTGTTGCATGTCTGCACTTTTACTAGACAGGCATGTAGCATGCATGGGAAGTAATGGCAATGCAAGCACACAGTATTTGTAATTCATATGTATCCAGATTTATATGACAGATCTGGTAACTCTAGGTAACGCCTCTATATAAGATGCCCTGCGCTAATCAGAAACCGACTGCTACCAGTAAGCAGCCTGGAAAGAGAGATATGGTGAGATCTCTTTAATTAAGTGTAACTCATCCATTTCTTTTCACCATGGGACATAAATTGTATTGCAGAAAATATCAAAACAAAGAATTTCCCCGACGATACTTTAATGATTTTACCTAATCTTAATTTCCCCCCTGAATCTGGGATCTCTATAACATTTTCTCATTTATATGCGATAACTGCAAGCAGATGTTTTCTTGTACTTGGATTCTGTAATGTCGGTCTCATGAGATTATTTCACAACACGCCTATTAAATTACTCTTATACAGATGTTCTCGCCATAATCATGACATGTGACCATCTTGTCCAGCGTTGGCAAACAGACAGTTCCAGAACCAGCAGAGTCACTTAAATAATATGTTTACTAAAAACACATTAATGTAATACCCAACGTAGTATGACAGAAACTCGATGACAAACCAACCAAGGTTATTTTTTCAAGTGTACCCATTGCCTAAACTAGTGGGTTGGACCAATACTAAGCCTATCAATTAACAAAGCTCTTGTGACATCACTGAATCATGTAGCAGTGGAGTTAATGTCTGAGTCATATTATTTGTTCTAGTAATTTGCATACCTCCCAACATCAGAAGCCACAGCACGTTTGAGGGGGCGTGTCTCGTACCGCCCATTAGGCATGTCTTTTGTAATAAGTGGATGTGTCTTACCGAAGTCACCCCAAAACACCTACATTTACCCAAAACACCAGATCACCTCTAGCCACCCCCACTCACACCAAATCACTTCTAGTCAGCCCCAAAATACCTAAACACGCACCTCAAATGCCTCATCACCACAAAACACCCACACAGGCAGCCCGAATGCCAAGGCAATCACAAATAACTTGCTTAAAAGTGCACCACATATTCTCTCTCACTGACCACAAAACAACTTTCAGTCTCCCTGAAACATTAATACCCCAATATTAAGCCCCAAGACAAGCATCCACCTAGTGTCCACATAATTTATTTAATATTTGACATAAGACCAGCAGGATCTTCTGGAGAAGGAATATTTTCTGTGCAGGTTGCTTGCTCAGAGCACTTCTGCTGCAAAATGGCCGTCTACACGTTAATGGAGAACAACCAAAAAGACAAAAAAACACCTCTCTGTCCCTCCTCCGCTGATTGGGACAAATTAAATGACAGGTGGTGGGACAGTCCATTAAAATCGGGACTGTTGGGAGGTATGGAATTGTTAGGCTGCATTCTCATAAATACAATAAAATGGCTGCCACCAGTATGTGAAGGTGACAGGTATGCTGAAAAAGTCACAAGTTAGCTGAGATTTTATGGCTGGCTGCTGTCGTCTTGCAAGAGACTGAATGTTGGAGATTTCTTTCCATGCTTTGTTCTGTCAGCATCGTATGATGGCTGCAATGTACCTGAAACTCAACAACCAAGTATATAATAATGCTGACAGATTAACTCACCAGACTTGTTCTTGTGTACTGACTGCATATAAGTAGGAGGAAACGTATCCAATATAATTGGGTATCTAGAATCAGGTATGTCAAGCTTTGTTCTAGGAATCCATCACTCCAATAATCCTAAAGTTAAATTTCAAATATTACTAGAAGCAAGATATGCATATGATGGTATGTAATGATAGACTCTGATAAAAAGAAGGAAAAAGGGGGATAGGGAAAACAAAAATAAATAATTGTACAATATAGAAAATAAAACGTCATATGCAAAAATAAAATAAAATGTTATTCAGGAGCAGACTACAATCTTGTAGTATGAGGTGTTGGATGACAACTCTTTGGTAGGCACAGTATAGTGGGAGCACTTGAAGGTAGGTAAAGATGTCTTACCCTGTCTACTTTCCCTGTCCTTTCAAAGTGTGCTCCTCTTCTGTAGCCGCCGACGGGAAGGAGTCCGTCCTTTCTGGAGCCTGTGATGTGCCAAGTCCAGCGTTACTAGGTGCTGGCGGAACGCAGATGCTCCTTATCTGTCATAACCATCTGCTGAACAGATCGTGTCTCTGTAAACTCTATGGATCCTGATTGTGACTGCATAGACACTTCATCGTTCCATCGTTTATCGAGATTTTTGGTCCTTTTATAAAAATCAAATCAAGCAATATGATGTGCTTTGGTACGATAAAACATGATCGTGGGAGCGTACACACTGATGTGATATCGTACCTAAGAGTCGTTTAATGTGTGATTGGTGCAGTAATCTGTAGCGTGTACCCAGCTTAACTGTGTCTAATGTATAATGGAGAAAGCTATTTTGTAGTGTGAATTAATATTTCACACAAATATAAAATTAATCCAGGAAATCAACCTACATTAATAGAACTAAAATACATATATGAATATTTGGAGAAGCACCTGTAAAATACATCCATACATTTGGTGAGTTGTTGTTGTATTTGTTTCACATGACACAATTTAATTGTCCTGTGATAGAATTCCCTGGCGACTTAAAATATCCTTATACTTTAATATATACATTATGCATCAGGAGTATATTATTCCCTTTATAATTCACCAAATATGTCTAAGTAGAATGTGTACTGCAGAGCGCCCACACGGCGCATATCATTCTCCCAGGTCACATGACTCACGATCAATCCTTTAAAAATTGGAATGTCGGACAATTTATAAGACTGATAGTGCTGCACGTATAACGTCATGAATACACAGATCTGTCTCTTGTGTCTTCAATAACATCTGAGGGGTCAGTTCCTGTACAGTTGATCTTGTTGGTAAACTACAGAAGGAATTTTGTGGTTACACTAGTCTGGAAAAAATGTACATTTCATCTCTCCTCGAGGTCTCTGGGGTAAGCCGTAATGTGTTTATTTCAGCCTACGCAGCATTTTATGGATTACAAGTTACTTAAAGGTATAGAAAGTTATTTAATATACATGGGCCTAACAGTGAACAAATAACTATATCTGCAGGATTTATGGATTGGTAGCTTGATATAGCTGCGAGTAAAACAAACTCATGAGCATAACTTCAATAGGTAAGTTGCATGGTGCTCCAGCAACTAAAGATTTCATCCAAACCCGATCTTATAGATTTAATACATGTTTCACATGGGTAGTAAAAGCCTTTTTAAGCACAAAATATGTTTTTCCACCAGCTGTTGTTTTTTGTTTTGCTTTTTTATTTCCAGAAAGTAAGACTATTATTTTGGAAGACTAATATGCAGTTAAATGTTTGACTTTTCCTGGAAAGGTTCAGCCTTGTTTTTCCTTAACTGTATCAGAAATCACGTAAGCAAGTCCCATGTTCATTAATGCAGTAGACTTGATTTATAGCTCTTTCGTAATTCTGTAGTGCAAGTATATGTTATCTGTTAAGGTTCAGAATGCAGGCAAATTTTAATATAGTGTCTTTTACTGTGTTTAGGTTTAATAATTTGGTTTAAACAGTTGAGAGCAACGATCCAAGATGTTATAATAGAAATAATTCTTATCTGCACAGGACAGTTCAATTACAATAATACGAATGTATTTATCTTTTATTCTAAAACATCTTTTTATATTGTATGCTTTTTTTTATTGTCATTTTTATTCTTAGGGGGTGCTTTCCCTGAATCACTTAAGTCACTCACTTTAGTAACTATCCAAAATTACCCATTTTTTTATATGTATTATCGGGTATCTTTGTTTTATGTGGACACCCGAACATCATATATACTTGTTTTACATCTCATTCCAAAACCATGGGCATGAATGTGGAGCGGGTTTTCCCCTTTGCCGCTATAAGAGCCTCCACAGTTCTTGGAAGGCTTTCCACTAGACTTTGGAACATGTGAGGATTCACATCCATACAAGTGCATTAGTGAGATTGGGCATTGATGTTGGGAGATAAGGCCTAGCTCACAGTCGGTGTTACACTTCATCCCGGAGGTGTTCAATGAGGTTGAGGTCATGGCTCTGTGCAAGTTCCTCCACACCAAATCCAAGTGACCATTTTTTGAGGGACTCGCTTTGTGCACTGGAGCAATGTCATGCTGAAACAGGGAAGGACCTTCGCTAAACTGTCTCACACACACTAGAATGGCCTTGTATACTGTACCATTAAGTTTTCCCTACACTGGCACTATGGTGCCAAGGCCAATCCATGAAAAACTCATGCACCAAACGTTATATTTGGCAATACGCATTTGGTTAGGAAGCGTTCCCTTGGCATCCGCCAAACCTATATTCATCCACCAGACTGCCAGATGCTGAAGTGTGATCTGTCACACCAGAGAACGCGTTTTCACTGCTCTAGAGTCAATGGCGGATTGCTTTACCCACTTAAATCAACATTTGCCATTGTGCCTGGTGATCTGAGGCTTGTGTGCAGCTACTTGGCCATGGAAAGTCAAACCATGAAGCTCCCAACTAATAGATCTTGTGCTGACACTGCCAGAGGCAGTTTAAAACTCTGTAGTGAGTGTTGCAACCAAGGACAGTTGATTATTGCATGCTTCAGCACTTAGTCCCGTTCTAGAAGCTTGTGTAGACTAATGCTTAGTGGCTGAGCTGTTGTTGCTTCTGGATGTTTACACTTCACATTACAAACACCTACAGCTAACCAGGGCAGCTCTACCAGGGCAGAAAGTTGACGAACTGCCACTTGGAAGGTCACCAAGCTCTTCAGTAGGACCTGTTCTACTGCTATAGTATGATGCATATTGGATGTCTCTATAGTTGATTTTGTGCACCTGCCAGCAATGGGGTGTGGCTGAAACTGCCAAACACACTGATATATCATCATCAGTTATTTATATATAGCACCACTAATTCCGCAGCGCTGTACAGAGAACTCATTCACATCAGTCCCTGCCCCATTGGAGCTTACAGTCTAAATTCCCTAACATACACACATACAGACTGAGAGAGACTAAGGTCATTTGATAGCAGCCAATTCACCTACTAGTATGTGTTTTTGGAGTGTGAAAGAATCAAGCCAATTGCTTGCTGAGGAAGACAATAACATTTCTAGTCTGTACTTATCAATCTTGTCCTTGAAGTAGGAAGCAAGATCCTGGGCACTGATAGTAGTTGGAGGGTTCGGGGTGGGAGAGTTGAGACGAGATTTAAATGTGTTACAGAGGTGTTTGTGGTTAGTATCCTGAGCAGAGATAAGAGGTTGGAAGTATGTTTATTTAGCAGTGTCCAGAGCTTTTCGATAGGAGTTGTAGATGGCAGTATATGCGAGAAAATCATTAGAGGTACGAGATTTACGCCAGTGACATTCTGCTTTTCGAGAATGTTTTTTAGATTTCGTGTTACTTTAGTGTGCCACAGCTGACATCGAAGCTGACCTGGAGTATGAAGAGTACCTGGAGCCACTTGATCAAGGGCTGTTGCTATTGTTTGGTGAAAATGTTACGGATTAATAGAGTTAAAATTTATGCGGGTATGAGGTGCCTTGGTAGGTAGTTTGACAGCACACAGGTTAAAGTACTGGTTGAGAGCATGTAGCTGATAAGGTGATGATCCTAGAGGGGGAAAGGAGTGTTAAGGAAATCAGAAACTGGTAAACTGATAGAGGATTCATCCCACTGGGAGAGGCCGAGGGAGGAGGTTACAGTGGGTAGTTTGGAAGCAGAATTGGAACGTGGATTAGCGATGGGGATGTGAAAGTCACCCATTACCGATATTGGGGATGTCGAAAGATAAGAAGTGAGGGAGCCATGCAGAGAAATTGCTGGTGTGGTCCAGAGATATACCATACTTGCCAACTCTCCCGGAAAGTCCGGGAGACTCCCGAAATTCGGGTCAGTCTCCCGGGGGAGCTGGCATTTCTCCTGGATCCAAGATTTCACAGAGAATCGCGTCATTTGAATTACGCCATTTTGGAGGGAGGGGGCGGGGCGAGGACAATTGCGTCATTTTGGCCCTGCCCCCCGCGACGCACATACGGTTTTGCCCCCTCCCGCCCTCCAGTCACACCTCCCAACTCCCGGAAGCAAGTTTCCGGGAGTTGGCAAGTATGAGATATACTACTCACTGGTCCACCCTCACCACTGGCCTAGTTTCCACTTTGAGCCATACTCGCTCCTCTTATCTTACCTGCACTCTTTTCCACTAGATTGTATTTTCTCTAATTATCAGGGCCTTTGTTTCCATGTCTGCTCTGTTTTCCTCACCTTACAAATCAATAACAATATTATTGACAAGACGAAGCGTGAGCTGGGCTTAATATCCTAGATTATAGTTTGCATGGTTTTGCCTTTGCATATATATCACTTATCAGAAAAAGGACAATAGGATGAGTCCTTTTGAAATAGAGAATTTTAATATATTTTTATCAGCTGTGTTACGTCATTCCAGCATGAACACTTCACAACAAGTCCTACGTGTCTGGTAAAAAAAAAACAAGGATTTATCAATGTGCACATTAGAAATATTAAATATATAGGAGCATTTATATAAAGCTGTGTTTTTATTCTAATGTATTCCTCTTCAGACAAGATACAAACTGTTTATGTCAACTTGCGTTATTTTTAGGCATCAGGACTTTTTAACAGATGTTTATATAAGAATTTAGTTGATACCATTTGCTTACGCTGAACAACACTTTCACAAAACAGGTTTTTACTGTTTATTTGAAGCCTGAAAAGTGACTACATTTCCTGGTGAAGTCAATGGTAGAATTTACAGCACACTGATTATTTTTATGATTAAGCTTTAGAACTATGTTGTTTTGCTTTACGTGTTATAGTTACTTTAACATTTAAAAATGTGAAAACACAAAAGTGCTATGAAAATTCCAGTGTCAAAAACTTCAATGACAGCAGATTTGTATTTTCTAAATTATTACAATTTCATGTTTGTACTGTGAATATCCTCCTATCTGCAGTGATGCTGCTCTGTCCATATTATCAGTACTTCAGAGGCAATTCCGCTGTGATTCATTAAACATTCTCTGTAAAGCGCTGGGTAATATATAAATAAAGGTCAATAATATTAATAATAAAGATAATTTGTTACTGTGATCTATTTCAGATGAAGAGGAAGCCCTCAATCTGATCATGAAGGACCTAGCTGCGCTGGGGAGGTGTGGAGGATTACTGGACAGTAATCGCAATAAAAATAACAAGCAGGTGATTTAAGCAACAGTTTATTTCTGATATATGTAAATGTTTCAGTACATTTTATGTGTATTGTGATTCAGTTACTCTGACTAATCTTGTGCTCATGTAACAATATTCCTCTAGTACCTGTCGTGCACTTTTGAAATAAAGTAACATTAATAGTACATCCTGAGTAAAAGTCCACGTGCTATGTACAGTTAGTAACACACATACCTTTGGAGAATAACTGCCAACAATGCAGCTGTGGCCATTATATAGGGGGTGACTTATATTGGATGAACTGATTCGTCATGTGTATTAAACATAGTTGCCAACTTTTAAAGACTGGCCTCCAGGAGTCCCGGAGTAGAGGTGAGCGTGGGACGGGCGGCTTTTTTGTTTCCCGCCCCAAGCACTAATATTTAAAGTTACGGCTCCTCATTTTGTAAATGATATGTGTCTTCCCTCATGTTTTTACTGGTTGGTTTTAACGAAAAAGCAAAATGTCTGCGTATGAAGCCAGTGGGGTTGTTGAGATACAGAATTCCATACTAATGGGAGTGATACTTGCAATTTCACTAATTCCATTTAAAGATGGATTAGCTACCTTTCTTACATAAAATGGTATCTATTGGCATATAAAACAAGTAATTAGGATTGTTTGTTCCAAGCAATTCACCCGATTGGCAGTTATTTGGGTCAGGAGAGATTCCTCCCCCACTTTGGGGTTAATTCATACTTGCCAACTTTTCAAAGAAGCTGTCTGGGAGAGGGTGTGGCCATGCCAATCGCAGCAGGAGGTGGGACCACGATGATACATTTAGCCCCGCCCTCACCCACTTCACCAATGGAAATAGCTGGATCCGGGAGGTTTGTCGGCTTTCTTGGGAGTCCGGGAGAACTCCCAAAAATTCGGGAGTCTCCCAGACATTCAGGGAGAGTAGGCAACTATGGGTTAATTGGCAAACGCCTGGAAGGGACTATGTTTACTCAAACAACAAACCTGATGGACTTGTCTTTTTGTTTCACATTACATCAGCCTTATACTGATTACCACACCAGCACTTTTCCATCTTTAAGTCATCACAGAGCGATAAATTGTCACTCGTTCTTCATGCTGTACATTTCATACAGGTGGATATTAACAAGTAAATGGCCCAGTAATTTTCTACAGGTAATTGCTTTCTAATATGTAGCAACCTGATCTTTTTAAGTTTAACAACTTTTATTATGTGTTTTTAGTATAAGTTATAAACCTACATTGTATTCAACATGTCTTATGGTGAATATTGATATTTTTTCTTATATTTATTTATATATGTTTACCACAACCACAAAACCAGCCCTTAGTGTTCATTCACATGTACTAATAATGTGCATTTAGTCCCTAAGCGATGCAGAAAAAAAGGCTTTAAAAAATAAGATATTTAGACCATGCGGTCGGCACCACTAACTTCCGTTGTATAATCCCATATGAGCTGCACAGACAAGGAGTACACCCAGGGCCGGATTAACCCGAGGTCTAACTGGGCTATAGCCCAGGGGCCTCGGGCATCCAGGGGGCCCTTCAAAGTTTTCAGCAGCATTATTGATCGGTTCGGGGGCGGGGGCGCCCCCAGCCCGATCAATGCTGCTGAGCACTGTCAGTGCAGTCCTCCGTCCCCGGCGCTCAGTAATCTGTTTACTGAGGAGATCTTGCGAGTGAACTCTCGCGAGATCTCTTCAGTAAGGAGTTTACAGCGCGCTGGGGACGGAGGACTGAACTGACAGGTAAGCGCTTGGGGGGGGGGGGGGGGGGGGCGGCGGGTGGCTCACATTGGGGGCCTCACGGGGGAATGGAGGCGCCCTTAGCCCAGGGGCCTCCATTCCCTTAATCCGGCCCTGAGTACACCACTAATTTCAGTTGTATAATCCCATATGAACTGCACAGACAAGGAGTACACCACTAACTTCAGTTGTATAATCCCATATGAGCTGCACAGACAAGGAGTACACCACTAACTTCAGTTGTATAATCCCATGTGAGCTGCACAGACAAGGAGTACACCACTAACTTCAGTTGTATAATCCCATATGAGCTGCACAGACAAGGAGTACATCACCACCTAATGCGGACTATAGAAAACATTACTATCCGGCGCTCAAACACAGTTGAATGAATGTTTAGGACAAGACAAACCTCTTAGTGTGCCAGCAGTTTAATCATAATATTGCCTAGATACCGTTTATAAAACCACAAGATGATAAACAAATTTGATAAAGAAACACCTCTCAGTAAACCTCTAAATCGATTTTGATAATATATTTAACTTAGAATAAGAAATGTAGCTTTTAACCTACACTAAGAGAACTCAAATAAATTAAAAATATTGATATTAGACAATGTCCATTCACATGCAGATCTATAGCATATATGTATCACTAGTGCGGAGATATTTGAGTATATGAATGTTCATGGATGTCAGTCCAGCGTGAGCAATCCTTTGCTGTAAGATCAACAGGCACGTACAATGCTTCACTGAAATGACTTAACATAAACATAATTATATTTTCAAACAACATATATTTAGTGGGTCAATACAAATATGGCATTACAGTAGAAATATGCAAGTGACCTGCTGCTCACATTCTGTCTAGAATCTAAATATTTGAAGAGACCTCAAAAATATTAAATATTTTTTGACATTTAGGGGCATATTCAATTGTTGGCGTTATATGCAAAAATTTCGCGGCGTGTGCGCACTTTTACCGTTATTACAGTAATAGTGCGCGTAAATACCGGTATTACGGTACTTTTCTTGCTGGATTTCAGCTCGCGGCTCAGGTTTTTAAGGCCGCGGGATATTCAAACAATTGAATATGCCCCTTAGAATGTTAGCACAATGAATACACAATTTCCCATACTTGCCAACATTTTATAATTTACGTCCGGGAGATGCAAGGGGGATTCCCGGTGAATCGCGGCGTTTGAACCGAATTCTGCCCACTTCACTAGGAAGTGGGCAGATCAGGGAGATTGCCATACTCTCCCGAGAGTCCAGGAGACTCTCGCGAAATGCGGGAGTCTCCCGGACATTCCGGGAGAGTTGGCAAGTATGCAATTTCCTTGGTGAAAAAGAAGGCACACAAGAGTCTTCTATAACCTGTCAATAATAATTTTCAGTTGTAGTTTAAGTAGACTGTGTATAGGTCTATCTATCTATCTGCAATTTATCTTAATCTAGTAAACTATTCACCATAGCTAAGAACAGGTCTTTGATTAGTTTATTGGAGTATAGCTGAGTATATTTAAGTTAGTTGCAAATAACATTCTGCACTTTTTATGTATCAGAAAAACACATGTTCCTATAAAACATTCTTTAAATCTATGAGGAAGTTCTTATTGCACAAATATTTTTGGAAGTTCCCATTTTTAATATTTAAACTTTCTGTGAATAGTATCAGAATTCCCTTGTACTGGTGCATTCACATTCCTTATTAACTCATTGGTGGCACTGTATTGTAATGCATAAAATCTACCACACTCCTATTTACTTTTACATTAATAGCTATTAAAAGATGATCATACAAGAGAAAAGCGCCTAACATAGTATAATATTATCAAACCAATTTAAATGAACAGTGATGTGCTCTAATCAATATCCACGTACCAAAGAGAGATAAATGTTAAGCTTATCTGTAGTGTCTTTTTGTCTTCTTTTAAGTGTTTGGCTGTGGTATTTTCTTCATTAAAGTGCTGTTTTGCTCATAAAAGACATATGAAATATCATATTGTAATATATTCCATATGGAAGCCTCCAGATGAGCAGCAAACTTGCCCGGTCTCGTTTGGACTCCGTACAGATAAGCTTGATGTTTTTAATTGAATGTATGCTTAGGGGGGAATTTATTAGATCGCGTTACTTCGTTCCTGCCGAAAGTAACGCGGCCTGCACACTATTACCGATATTACAGTAATAGTGCGCATTATTACCATTAATACGGTAATCTTTAACGCTGTTTTTTACTGCGAGCAGAAATCAGGGTTAAAATTACCGTATTAATGGCAATAGGTTTAATTCTGCGCTACTTCAGGGGGAATTGAATTCCCCCCTTAATGTACTATTATTTTATCCTGTTATGTTCATTAAATACACTTGTTATTTGAAAATCTGGATTTCTGAATGGTAATCTAAAGTCTCATTTATACAATATATTTTGGTACGGATATGCAGCTGCAATATCTGAATATTTATGCCTTTTTCTAATATAATTCACTATGATATTTCTCTATCTCTTTTGTGAGCAAAACAGCACTTTATTAAAAAAAAAATCTTTAGCCAAACATTGGAAAGAAGACAAAAAGACACTTCAGATAAGCTTTATATTTATTTCATATTAGTTATTTCTCTGTGGTACGGAGATATGGATTAGAGCACATCACTGTTTATTAATATTACACTATGTTTGTCTCTTGTATGATATCCTATAGATGCATACCTGGAACAGGTGTCTAAGGAAGGAGCAGCATACTATATGGTGTTAATTTAATTGTACAATAAATAAACTTGCTTATCACTTAATATTATTTAATCAATTAGCGCCACTAATTTGTGAGGATATAAACAGATGTGCATTAGTTAGAGTATATAGAATTGAAGATTTGATGCTTAACTAAATATGTCCACCATGCTCTTTCTCTTCTGCAGCAGGTTGTCATGTTAGCAGAGAGGTTCTTCTCTAAATGAAGAAGCCAATAGTGGCTTACAACCAGGGAGGCGGAGCCTTGCTTTGCAGCATTGCACAGTGTAGGCAGGGCTTGTATAAGCTCTATAAGGGTCCCAGGAGGTGCCCCGCACACTTGGAAGCAGCACTCCGACCCCCACTGCTTCTTTCCTTGGAAGGTGGCATCCTGTCCACCCGGGACTGGAAGCTTGGAGCTTGCAGGGGCGGGCTGAGCCGGGCCGTTCAGTCTAACCGCTGTATGGGCTGCGAACCCCCATTCCCCCCCGTGGATGCAATTTTGCCTGATTACAGACGGCCGCATCACATGACAAGCGATGAGGCCGCGTCAGCGCACAGGCAGGCCGCATCGCGTGTCATGTGATGCGGCCGCCTGTGCTGCACCCCAGGCTGAAATTTGCCAGCCTGGGTGCTTGGTTATGACATCACAGCCACGTGCCACTCTCCAGCATAACACTGACATGGAGGAACAGCAGCCAGCAGATTCACATGGTTGCTTCCCATTCTCTCTCATGTCAGAGGCCATCGCTCTGTTTGGCAATGCCTCAAAGTCATTAAAATCACTGGATAAGTGACATTGTGTCACTCATTCAGTGTATTAGGATTCCTATAACCATTGGTCCCCAGCCCTGAGTGTAAGTTGGTTATTTCATATACAGGGACAGTGCCAGAGGTGTCACAGCAACACAGTCTCAGCTTTTTAATCTGTATTAGATCCCATGAGGTCCCTGTCCTAACGTTGTGGGGGTTGTAGCAGGCTGTAATGGATTTGGAATGTAATATTTTTCATTGAAACAGAGTTGCAGTGAAAAGTCATGTTACCACCGAACATTTTTTCCTTTATAGTTTATATCTTAGGGCAGCACGGTGTCTTAGTGGTTAGCACTTCTGCCTCACAGCGCTGGGGTCATGAGTTCAATTCCCGAACATGGCCTTATCTGTGTGGAGTTTGTATGTTCTCCCCGTGTTTGCGTGGGTTTCCTCCGGGTGCTCCGGTTTCCTCCCACACTCCAAAAACATACTGGTAGGTTATTTGGCTGCTATCAAAATTGACCCTAGTCTCTCACTCTCTCTCACTGTGTGTGTATGTTAGGGAATTTAGACTGTAAGCTCCAATGGGGCAGGGCTGATGTGAATGAGTTCTCTGTACAGCGCTGCGGAATTAGTAGCGCTATATAAATAAATTGTGATGATATCTGTTGGGGTTTATTGATCCTTTCAGTCGACGTTTTCATGTTTTTTTCTTTGCCGTAAGAAGAGGAGGTTATTTCACTTCTTCAGATAAAGGGGGGAATTCGCAGCCATTGCGGACAGACACAAAAAAAAATATTCTCCACAAACATATATAGCATTAATCTCAATAGTTTTTGAAATCATTACCTACTGAAACAACACAGTTGTTAACATTTCTACCAAGTAGAAAACACCAGGAAGATGTCATCTTGTCTGGGAACGAGCAGCAGAGGAAAGGCTGTCATGTTTTGATTAAGCGAAGAGACTCGCTGCACTTTAACCCAAAACAATAACACAGTGTCTGCAAGGAAATTCGGAAGATTTCATGCAGCCTTAAAGGAAAAAGGAAGCACCACAACAGTCTAGAAAATTAGAAAAGTATTAGCGTTATTTCCCCCCCCCCCCCTAAATGTAAATCTATGCCAATGATAGTGTCACAGTTTTCAGACATTACTGCTAGAAAAGATGTTATGGATAAGGAAGACAGAAATAGGACGAGTAATTAGAGCATGAATTTAGTTTATAGTATTTTGATTATTACCTCACTTAAGCACCCGATATTATGGCTCTATAGTTGCACCTATCCGCTATACACAATTGAAGCAGCCATTTTGATGAGGACTCGGTAGCCTATCAATACACATCACTGATGCAGTGCATTCTCATGAGTACTGGTTTAGGCCACAAAATGGCTGCCTCCTCTGTGCGGAGCTGCTCTGACACCACTATTAAGTGCAGCCAGATGACAGGGTAGAATGTTCTAAGTGATATTTTTTACTGCATGGTTGTGACACCAACCTTACTAAACTATTTGACTGTTCTTTAAAAGAGGTTTGCCACCTCCCTAACTCTTTATTTAAACCCTCTTTCTTTATCACACTAATCATTCAGATGGGGACCCTGGCCTGGTTCATTAATTCAGTATGGTCTCGGTACTTGCATATTAGTGGGGACCTTTGCTAACCATAATGATCTTCAGCATTCTCTCCCTTAATGCAAACCCTTGACGATAGGAGTGAATGAGGCCTAAACCGTACACTTTTGTTCCTGGCCCCTAGATTTGTCAGATGGGGACTTTGTATAAAGTACATATATTTGGTAACCCTTTACTGAGGAGAAAATATATATATATAATGTGCAAATTGGTTTGGTCATGGGAAGAAAAGAGACTAAAAACATTTTACACGTTATTGACACTTGATTTCCTGCCCTGTGTAATTTAATCCTTTACTAATCAGTCTTCCATTACCTTAACTATCACCATTAAAATAGATTTTTAATAATGTAACTCTGCCACTGTACTAGTTTTACTACTATACCTTTCTCTATCTGTTCTCAAGTTTATATATTTCCTAGTTATGTTCTTTGATCTGAACCTACTTCTATCATCTTTTATTACTACAACTTGCCACTTCCACTTTCAGTTAGTTTCCCATGCTGCACCAATATTTGGAAATGTGCTATCTTAATCATTTATATTCGCTTCTATCGTTCAGCACATGTTCTATGAAACACAATGCTTAGCTTCAATTCCCTTATTTCAGTCGGTAATTCCATTGCATTAATATCCGCTCCTTTAAGAGCACATAAAGCCACTATTTGGCATTAATATTTAGTGGCTGTAAAGTATTCATCCCATTTGCCAATTTTCATATTTATTTATTTTTTTCATGATAGAATCGAACTGGATTTATTCAGTAATTTTAACCACTGGTGAACATAGAACCCTCTGTAGTATAGGCCAATAACTATATAACATTTCCTTAAATAATTACAAATAAAAAAAACAGATGATAACTGATTGCATAAGTATTCAAATATTGATTAAGGTAAAGCTAAACAAACTCTGGAGCAATTAGGTGTTTTTAGAGGTCACATAATCGATTATAAAATGCAAGTTGTTCTTTTGATTTCAAAATAACTACATCTGTGTGTGAGAGATTCCACAGTTGTTTAGTGTATTTCCAAACAAGCTTCATAATGAAGATCAAAGTACACCCAAAGCAAATATAAAAAATATATATCCTGAAAAGCACCAATGAGAGGAAGCGTACAAGAATATTTCACATCAGTGTCTCTTGGAATACTGTCAAGTCCATTATAAAAAAAAAAACCAGAATATAGTACAAGACTGAATGTATCTTGAACATATTGTCCTCCAAAACTAAGCATTTATACTAGAAGGGTATGGAATGTACTGGGTATTTCACAAATCTGCTGTTTGGGAGGGTCACAAAAAGCAACAATTTGTTGAAAACAACAAACAGATATAAGAATATTTCAAATCCATATTTCCTGGAGTATTATCGAGTCCATCTTCAAGATAAATTCAGTATTATACCATCATCATCACCATTTATTTATATAGCGCCACTTATTCCGCAGCGCTGTACAGAGAACTCATTCACATCAGTCCCTGCCCCAGTGGAGCTTACCCTCTAAATTCTCACACAAACTCAGACAGAGAGAGAGAGAAAGACTAGGGTCAATTTTTGATAGCAGCCAATTAACCTAATTGTATGTTTTTGGGGTGTGGGAGTTAACCGGAGCACCCGGAGGAAACCCACGCAAACACAGGGAGAACATACAAATCCACACAGATAAGGCAATGGCCAGGAATTGAACTCATGACCCCAGTGCTGTGAGGCGGAAGTGCTAACCACTAAGCCATATTATTTTTCTTTAACATATTGTCCTCCAACACTATGATGGTTGGATATTTAATGCTATGGGGCTTCAGGAGCTGCAAAAGTTGTCAAAAGAGAAGGCAAAAAGTATGGATCAAGATGTAGACATATTTAGGGGGAAAACCCGCTGCAGTCTGTACGTCCTAGGATTTGATCCATATTTGATTATTTATATTCCAAACACAATGACCCAAATCATACAGCAAAAGCTACATTGGAGTGGCCAAAATAAAAAATAATATAAGAAAGCAACAATTTTCAAAGAGTGACTTGGTCAAAGCCCATATAGTAAGCTCATTGACTCTCTGTGCAATGGCTTGAAAATTGATGTTTACCTACTGTCACCATTCAACCTGGTGAAGCTTAACTTTGCACAGGAAAAAATTGCAGTGTCCACATGTGCAAAGCTGAGGCTCAAAGAGGCTGGATGCTGTAGGTGCAGCTAAAGGTGCTTCTACCAAATATTAAAACAAGCGGATGTAATCATCTATAGTCTGGGTTTTTTTCTGTACTTGATTAGGAAAAGCTTTCCAGTTGTTTTTCATTCAGTGTTGAGCATTGGTAAAAAAACAAAACAGAAAAAAACCCTGATTTAAATCCATTTTTATTTCATGATGTAAGAAAATAAAATGTGAAATAGGGGGATGAATATTTTTTTTTATATCCTTTCAAAGGCTCATCTGAGTAATATACATGAAGTAAATGGAGTGGTTTTTTTTAATTAATTAAAAAAATCAATCAACCAATGCTATTTCATTCACCTGCAGTAGGTTGCAATGTTAGGAGGGAAGTGCAATTCTAGCAGAGCATATACAGTATAACTGATATCTTTGTAGACTTGCTTTGCACTGTGTGGGGGGTATTCAATTGTTAGCCAGAACCGCTAAAATCCTGCGCTCTAAAAATATTACCGTTAATACGGTAATATCTCGCTGGATTTCAGCTCGCAGCTCACTGAGCTGCGAGCTGAATTCCAGCGAGTAAATTACCGTATTAACGGTATTTACGCGCAATATTACCGTATTAACGGTAATATTTTTCGAGCGCGGGATTTTAGCGCTTCTGGCTAACAATTGAATACCCCCCTGTGAATTGGTGGATTCATATGAGGAACAGGACCATTGGGGAGACTGCATTCTGGGGTAAATGTATCAAGCTGAGAGTATTCCAGCGGGTTTGAAAAGTGGAGATGTTGACTATAGCAACCAATCAGATTCTAGCTATCATTTTGTAGAATGTACTAAATAAATGATAGCTAGAATCTGATTGGCTTTTCAAACCCGCCGGAAAACTCTCAGCTTGATACATTTACCCCCTGATCTCTGTGACCTGTATTAGATACCATAAGGACATAGTCTTTTAGATGTGGGAGAAGCTTTAGCTGTCTATATTGGAACAGTGAGGTATCACTTAGTAAGAGAGCTGTAGTGGAATGTCAGTGTAGCATTGAGTAATGTGTGTTACCCTAATGGTTCTTTTCTGAAAATGTTAATTTTGGGGATTAGTGCTCCGTTAACAAATGTAATTTCTGTTCTTACACAGAAATTACTGGGGGGGCAGATATAGCATCAGCGAGCAATTGGTAAAGTACATTGTTTTGGCTGAGTACACGGCTGGTCCACATAACAAGCACTTCCATCTTTTTGTTACATTCCCTTTATGTCCTTTACATTGTAAATATCAATATTCTTGTATGTTATCAATGTATGTTTAAGTTGTCTTAGTAATAATTAGTGTTAAGATCTGCTCCATAGTTACAGTGGCCTTTGTTGTACTAGTCTTAATATTTTTAATACATTCTATGTTTTTATATTTTGCATTGAAGTAGTGCTCTGCTTTGTTTACAAGTATATACTTTGTATAAGTATATTATATACTTCTGTCATGATGACACAAAGGATCTGAATTTAGGATGATATATAAGTGCATGGCTGGATTTCCACGAAGGCGTGGGCATGGCTGGATTGCCACGAAGGCGTGGGCATGGCTGGATTGCCACGTAGGCGTGGGCATGACTGGATTGCCACGAAGGTGTGGGCATGGCTGGATTGCCACGAAGGTGTGGGCATGGCTGGATTGCCACGTAGGTGTGGGCATGGCTGGATTGCCACGAAGGCGTGGGCATGGCTGGATTGCTACGAAGGCGTGGGCATGGCTGGATTGCTACGAAGGCGTGGGCATGGCTGGATTGCCACGTAGGTGTGGGCATGACTGGATTGCCACGAAGGCGTGGGCATGGCTGGATTGCCACGTAGGTGTGGGCATGACTGGATTGCCACGAAGGCGTGGGCATGGCTGGATTGCTACGAAGGCGTGGGCATGGCTGGATTGCCACAAAGGCGTGGGTATGGCTGGATTGCCACAAAGGCGTGGGCATGACTGGATTGCCACGAAGGCGTGGGCATGGCTGGATTGCCACGAAGGCGTGGGCATGGCTGGATTGCTACGAAGGCGTGGGCATGGCTGGATTGCTACGAAGGCGTGGGCATGGCTGGATTGCTACGAAGGCGTGGGCATGGCTGGATTGCTACGAAGGCGTGGGCATGGCTGGATTGCCACAAAGGCGTGGGCATGGCTGGATTGCCACAAAGGCGTGGGCATGGCTGGATTGCCACAAAGGCGTGGGCATGACTGGATTGCCACGAAGGCGTGGGCATGGCTGGATTGCTACGAAGGCGTGGGCATGGCTGGATTGCCACGAAGGCGTGGGCATGGCTGGATTGCCACAAAGGCGTGGGCATGGCTGGATTGCCACGAAGGCGTGGGCATGGCTGGATTGCCACGAAGGCGTGGACATGGGTGATTAAAGAGATATCACAAGGCTGCACTCTGTACAGTCCATTAATGAAATCTATTTTCACCTATATAGATATATTTCCACAGTTTGAAAACATAAAGGAGGCTGCAAATGATTGATTATTAACCTGTAGTTATGTGTGTACTATAACATGTTTGGCATGTGTGTGTGTTACTAGCATTTTCACTTGTGTTTGAAGCTCACTGTAGGTGTCCCCTTAAAGTACATGGTAAGGTCCGAAAACTGAAACGCAAATGTAAGACAACGGCAGCAATTGTTTTACTAGCATTGAAAATGCTAGTAAAACAAATATTGGTTCAACCCACAAAGTGGGCACCAATAGATAAAAGCAGGTAATAGATAGATTTTAATATGATTCTGCTTTACCTCTCAGACACCTCATACATTGATGAATGAGAGGTGTCATTGTATATATGATTTAGTTCTGCTTCCAGAATGATCATGGCGCAGGTGCTTGCTATTTGTATTAGCCGTTGGAGCCTGCTAAATAATTCTCTGCAATCTCTGAAGGATTTTAACCTTTAAATCCATAAGATATTTAAGCTATTCTACCAGAGGTTGTGAGCAGTTAATTGGAAGCAGGGATTGGACAGAGGCTTGTGTGTCACTTGTTTGGACATGTTTTCTGTCAGTAACCTAGCAACTGCAACAGGACCTATGTTCTGTAACTAGTTAGTAAGCAGTCTGCTGTCACTGCTTCACGTTTCAGGGGAAATGTCTTATTATGGGATATCACAAGTAAATCCAGATGTTGAGAAAGCTCAAAAAATGGGGCTGTAGATTCCTAGGAAAATGCATTTTCTTAACACCTGCTTTTCTGACCACACTTATACCCCTTCTATGGAAAGTACTTGTCACTTTAATCCAATTTAGAGATGTTACTTACTCCAGCTGTTCGTAAAGTCAAATCTAATTTGCTGGTTTTGTAGAAGGTGATGGGAGGTAAAATTCATCAATAGATGGATTAAGGAGATTGCCTCTTGCTGATCAAACTGAACTGCATATTTCTGTATTGTCCGGCCTTTTTAATGATGTTATTAGATTATTGACAAGAGGGATGCTGATATTTATGTTGTATATGGGCTTCATGTAACAATGCACTCAGAATACTGTACATACACTATCTGTTACCTTAGTTGCTTTATCATATTTGAGCTATTAAAGGGCCACTAAACCTGAAACTCTCTGATATATGAATCATTGTTCAGTGTTAACCTGACATCTTACTGCGGGTCTGTTAAAAAGTAAAGTATTACTTCCCACTCTATTACAGATAGCTACAGCTTCTCCCACATGTTTAGGACAATGGCCTAATGGGATTCATATGAAAAATCTGAGAATGTGGTGTTTGAGTTGCTGTAATATCACTGTGTGAATCATCCAATGCATATAGCGCATTTCTGCAAAGCTGTCAATCACTCTGTGTCTACTCTGCTAGAGAATCACCTCTCCTGTCATAGAAACCTACTGCAGAGGACTGAATGATAGAACATTATATGCCTGGGTACAAGGATCCAATAGACAAAATGTGATATGCACTTATGAATTTTGCTTACCTGCATAACCAAAAGTGACCTCTGACATCTTGTTTGCATGGAGCTGAACAATGATTTCTTATTTATTATACATAGTTAAAAATAATAGATATTATAAAATATTATTGAGACAGCACGGTGGCTAAGTGGTTAACACTTCTGCCTCACAGCACTTGGGTCATGAGTTCAATTCCCGACCATGGCTTTATCTGTGTGGAGTTTGTATGTTCTCCCCGTGTTTGCGTGGGTTTCCTCCCACATTACAAAAACATACTAGTAGGTTAATTGCCTGCTATCAAAATTGATCCTAGTCTCTCTCTGTCGTCTGTGTGTGTATGTTTGGGAATTTAGATTGTAAGATCCAATGGGGCAGGGACTGATGTGAATGAGTTCTCTGTACAGCGCTGCGGAATTAGTGGCGCTATATAAATAACTGATGATGATGATATTCCAGCCTTCTTTATAGAACATGGATCTTCCATCTCACAGCTATAAATAAAAAATGTAGCCAACATTTCAAGAGACAACTTCTAATTTACTTGAAATAAAAGCTTCAGGTCACCGTCTCATTAAGCTGCATTTTGTTCTCCAGCAATATCTTATTTTACAGAATTATCCCCCATTGTCCAAACTCTTCAAAATAAATTCTTTACACGTCCTGTATTGTGTCAGTGCTCACTTCATACTGTGTAGCAGGTCCAATTTTTCCTTTTAATCTAATCCAGTCGACACACACTGCCTTCCCCCGATATGTCCCAGTGGAAAAAATATTTGGCAAGATCTACAAGGGTGTGTTTTATGCAACTGATCATCTGCAGTACCCGATTCTGGTCCAGTCCCAGGATGTTTCCAATGTACTGTATGTAGGTCAAGCATAAAAGTGTTTCTTTTAAATGCTGGAAGATGTGTTCTTACTTAGCGAAGGCCCTTTTCTGTTTGAAATAACAATGTAGTGTGGGAGTTTAGATATGTATCTATCTGATCAGAAGTGAAATATGTGTACATTTTGTGGTCTTCACTTTGCATTGAACTGTACCCCTTGCCCACAGACAGTGGAGGAAACATTTTGTGTTCTGACCCAATATTAATGGAAATGTATGATATTTATTCACTAGGGTAGTGGTTCCCTCTTCAAGGACAGATGTAGAATATATTGATACGAATGGAAAACCTTTAAAATAAGTTATATATACAATGTAGACTATTTGTGAGCTCTCTTTTAATTGTAAATGTAACAGTCTAGCTAGAATTTACTTTGGATAATTGAACATACTATTGGTGTGGCATTAAAAAATAATTCACGTGGTGTCTATGGGAACTAGCGACAGTCATGGATCATATTGGTTTAAGCAGCAGCTTGGCTTGATAAACATCTATTGACCAAATGTGGGCTGTGTGTTCAATCCAATGAGGACGTTTACATTATACAAGACTGGATGCTGCTGCTTCTCTTATTATTTACTTTGGTGTAATTTCAGATTGCATGCTTCTCTATTCAAGGTGTGTGTTCTGCCGTTACTTCAGCAGCTTGGCATGAGCTCCCTAGCGCCTCACGAAGCGCCCCCTGTCTCAGTGATGTCACTAGTTCCAAGTGAATTGATAGGTTGATATTGATCCTTGTGAATGTTCCAAACAATTGCTGCTTCCAAAGTGAGTAGGCGACAGGTGTTGATTCAGCTCCACTGTGTTTACACAGTGAGAACAGTTTAACTACAGGTATCCCTCCCTGTCCACCCCCAGATGTGAGGCTTGCCCTGTAAGGTTTGATTTCTGAAGATAAAAAGTCCATTGGGTGTATTATAAAACTTGCTTTTCCATTCCCCCTTTGTGGCACCTCTATATCCAGTACTGCTGTTCAGCCAGATCCTCTCCAGCTATTTGTGTTTACATGCAAGTGGAACAAATTTCTATGGTTGAGTTTATTATCCTTGGATCTTGGCCACTGCAGATTGTCGTATTTGGAGGAGTGACAGGAGTGGGCGGAAGTTTTGGGACAGAGCAAAGAATGAAACAGAGAGAGAAAATATGGCTTTGTTTTTTGGCATAGCTGCATACACAAACAGAAATGTTCCATCACCGCTCACCCTTCAACTGCTGAAGAGAAGTGCCGTACAAACTGTAGGATTGCACTGCAAGTATGCACAACAAGCAAGTAGACTTTATTTTGACCTAGTATAACCTGTGAACATGACTTTTTCTCTATTTATGCACATTTATTGATGCTAGTAGGAAATACCAAACTTTATTACACTGCCAAGATAAAATTAAACATTAACTAAAGATGAATATAGTATCATTAACTGACCATATTATTATGAAAAATTGCACAATATATAGGATGTTACCAAGCAATTAATTTGTTTTTTAAAGCATCGCTCAGCATCTTATCATAAGAGATGTGTATATCGGCCGTTGTGTTGATTAGATTGTAAGTTTGTTCTGGCACAGTAAGTATCTTGTTTCTAAGTTTATTTGTTTATAATCCACTCATTGTGCAGTGCTGTGTATACGGGTGGCCAAAAGGCCTCTGTTAATGGACCTCTTGGCCAATGCTAATAGCGATAAGAAGGCCAGTACTTTTCTTCCAGAAAATATTACATGTGTAATATATTGGGACTTTAAAAATAAAGACTAATGATAATAAAGTTTTATTTTCTTTCAGTGATGTTCTGTTTTAATGTCATTGTAACCAGGGACTACAGAGCCGGTCAAATGACTTTACTGAGCGAGAGTTTAATCACATGGTACGAAAGTGCAGGAACCATGGTGACCAATCAGTCTACTGTAGCTCGTCTAGGATTGTAAAAAGGTTATTATGGCAGACCTGCCAACTTCTGACTTATCCCACAGTGTGAGCAATGCATATAAATAAGCTGCAAAATAGAATGTGTTAAATAAAATGTTAAATTACTGCACCATTACTGCTAAAAGTAAACAGTATGTAACGTGCCACAGCCTTGCCTGGTTTGGCAAAAGATGTACTTACTGCAGCATAAAAGTAAATACTTAGCCTGATTGCTATTGTAAAAATATCAATATTTAATTTTCATGATGCAGCAAAATAGTATTTACGTCAGACCCTTTAGTGCAACAGTATAGTCTTAAATGCCACCATATAGTTGCATATGAACCTTATAGTCTCCTATGTCTCAATATAGCACCATATGCCACAATAAAACCATATGTCTCAATGCTATAATATTGCCCCAGAAGTAGCAGTATTTATACCTCACTCAGCAAAAGGCAACCACCCCGGGTAAATATCATCTTGTAGGATGGATCCACTCAGAGTTAGCAGCTCAGGTCACAGTGACGTGCATGCCGCTCATTTTGCGCGGGGGGGCACATGTGATTCACCAAAACCAATAGCAAGCTTTCCAATGAAGTGCCACCAAAGGGGTTCCCAGTGTGGAGACTACGGTCACGGTTATGACATGGCCCTAACCTGCTGGACTACTACTACACGTGTAGCTTGGCATGTATATTGCTGAGTGGTTGCATTGTGTAACTGCAGGGATAAACTAAGATGAGGCTCACCAGAAAAAGCGCGTTTAGATGTTCAGTCGGAGAGAGTCAATATGTGTCCAGCGTTACAAGTTTAGCATTTGCGCCATGTGTACATCAGGAGTAACTAGTGTGTATATATTCCCCCAACGATAGCGTAGAGATGACAGGCTTCACATGGTTAGTAACAAATGCAAAAGTCACATTACCCTATTTGTACACAATATAATAATGTTTACGAAGTGTCATATACATAAGTGAGAACCGTGTCTGTACAGTGTGCGATAGTCGCATGTTCCACACGCAATGTAATGACATACAAATTAAATACCCACCACTGTTGTTTTCTCATTTAAAAATAAAAAAATCTTCTTTACTGCAGTAGAAAAAATGGAAATGTCAATTAAGTAATGTGAATAGAAAGCCACAACTTCATTTACTGTAGCACTTACACTGATGATTTAAGTACTTTACGTTAGAGAGGTCAGTCTGCAGTCAAGTCCTTACCGTTCTCGGCCAACGTTCAGCTGCTCCTTCCCTCACCCATCACATCACTCAAGGCACATGGAGCCCTAAGTCTGGATATGGTAGTATGCGTGATTTTGTAGTGCGCTTGAGCATTACAGAAATGCATATTTTACGCAAATAAAACAGATGTATGTCCGACTCTACTTGAGCCCAATTATGAGTAGTAGATTCTCCTTGATAGGCAATCACAGCCCCAAAACAACCAAGATAATGATCCTATAGGGATTTGTAGTGTCATTATCGGGCATGGTGAAAATTGCAGCCATCCTTCAACAACAACAGACAAGTGACATTACAGCCAGAATGAATTGACCATTTGTCCCGAGAGACCACCCGCTGGGTTTTGTCTAATGTAGCCAACCACGTATGTGACCCCAACTCTTGACTCTTGAGTTGAGTAGCAGGACTGGCCAGTGCGTGACACCTTTTAGTTTTATGGGCGATTCCACTGCGTGCCCCAAAAAGGATTATAAAAATAGAAAGCTATATTAGAAGTTGAAAGTAGCATATCTGCATGCTGATGTCTGGCTGTTTGGTAAATTAAATTATTTATGTAAATTCGTATTGTTCAATTAAACGTTATGCAAAATGTTTAGCAAATATTCCTTATTAAGTAAAGATTATTTTCACATATTTTTGTAGAAAGGTTCAATGAAATATGGATACAGTTTTGCAATAAGCAGATAAACTTACTTATTTTACTTTATTTTGAATTAAAAAAAATTGTGTTATCTATTTTTATTAAGTATTTCAAATAATAAGATGTTGGTACAATTCTTAACTATTTTTAACTGCCTTTAAGATCCTACACTACTAAGACATTCTAGAATGGAATGCTGCACCTGAGTGATCTTTCCTGAATCTGTTTGCACGCACTGGACCTCATTTATGAAAGGGAATGCATGTGCACCGCAAATCTGTTTGGTGTTGCACCAGTGCGCCTGTATGGTCTGCCCAGCACACGTAGGGTACATGCCAACTTTACTTTAATGTGGAGATGTTTTTTGTGTTTTTTACATTGGGAAAACTATGTTTAGAAATATGCTTCACCTCTGAAATGCAATTGGAAATAGCTTTGTGCCCTTCTGCAAAACAAGGAGTGCCCCTAAATGAGCCATTTTCAACCTTTTAACTCATTTTAATAATCTCGCTTTATAAAATGAATGCTCCCAGTTCCTCCTATATCAGCCACTGATTGCTCACTTCTTTCTTGCACAAATATCTCCACCTCGCTCCACCAACCAGTGCTCTGAAGCGGAACTGTAGACGCACCAGCACAAATTTCCCATTTTGCTCTTCATAAATTAGACCCACATTCTGCTATGCTAATAGCTTCTACCACACTGATAATAAAGCAGTATAAAATAGGTTTTACTTATTGGCGTAAAATTCTGCTTTCAACATTCATTTTATAAATTCCTAAAAAATGAATTGTTAGATATTCACATATCTCCGCGTGTTACAATACGTTGTGTTGCTGTGTGTGTTGTTTTTGTTTATTTGTAAGATTCTTGTTACATTTCAGTGCACCTGATAGACATCACCACAGTTAATTATTTATATTTATGCATTATAAACGCACTGTGATGCAGTGGATAAGCTTTTTCACATGAATTTGGTTTGAAGAAACTTCCTGTTTTGTCACAGCCCCATGTTTAAAAAACAGCGATTAAACGAAATGCATATTAAATGCTTACAATATAGCTGTACAGTGTATATGTGTTTTACTTGCATTTTAGCATGTGATGAAAAATCCTTTGCACATACCAGTATCTGAAAGCAGCAGCGAGATCAGAGCTCTGCTGATACTAAGTCTACACCGGTGTCATCCATACACTGGAAACGTGGCCGTGGTGCAGATTTATTGAGTGAATCCTAAATGTGGGATTTGCACTTAGTGGAGGTATCCATTTCTGTAAACAATGTATGGCTTAATTATATTGTTTACCAGACCTGCAAAATATCTGTGTAGGCAATATGTGCATATAACAATAACATAGGCAAACCGAGGGGGGGTTCCTAGTGCATGGAAACCCCCTCTAAGCCTGGGGCACAGTATAATTGAGGTGGCTGGACCCTACTCCCGCTTCACACAGCTCTGCTTGAAAAGGGAGAGCTGTGTGCACCTAACAGTAGTCCACGCAGCATTGTCCATGTATATTATGGGGATAGGAAGAGTTGGAGAGCAGCCAAGCACTGTCTAAAATTATAGCCACGCCCCCATGCATGCTGGTGACGCCCACTGGTGGCGTGGTGTGGAAACCCCCCTCTACAAATCCTGCGTTTGCCCCTGAATAAGAAAGGACGACAGTGCTTATACTTGCTGCACTAGTTGGTCCTTTGCTGCTGTCAGATGATACGTTTGTAGCAGTGGGATTTGGCCGGCTGTCAGTGCAGGGCTAAGCTGTAACAGCTGTATTATTCAGAGAAGATAGCAGTTACTTTCTCTCTTTCCTCATGGAGAGAGAATGAGATTATGGAAACTTGAGGCTTTTATGTTCTAGGCTTTCAGACAAGTTGTAAATACATGAAATTCTTCAGGCCTCCCACACAAGTGATTATATTCCAATCAAGAGACTGAGGTGTGTCACTGGGACACAAGTAACCAGAGCTGTTAGGCTACAAGATCAGCCTTGTTAGCCGGGCATAAAGATATACATACTGTATGCATCTACATAGGCTCCTGATTGGCTCATTGTAATCATTCCGAAGGCATTACTGAGGGAAGTACCAGGTAAAGAGGGAGGGACACAGTTTTATGTGTGAGTCTCTACAGAATGGTTTGTGTGCCAATACCTATATATTGTAATTATACTTTTACTCAGACTGTACTGTTAATGTTATATTTATCAAAATCACATGACAGATCCTCATTAATATGAACTCTTTAATTCTATCATACACTCCTCTAACATTTTTTGCCCATGCCGCCAAGGTCATTGGAATATAAAGCAAACCCCTCACTAATTATCCTCATAGTTCCATCACTGATTTTAAATGATGAAGATCTTGGTCTCCTTTGGCCCTAAGTCTGCCATCCCAAATGCTGTTAATATAATTCAATCCTGGTGCTCACTAGTATATTTATTGCAATATACAGTACTCTTTTTAAATGAAATTCATAGTTATCCTGACAAACAAAATTCAAAATTATGTACCATTTACACAATTCACTAAGTAATATCCTGATCATGAACAAGTAGTGTTAATATATGCATAAACTCTTGTAAATAATATATGTATATAAACGGTGAGTTCTGATGTCATCGCTTATAATTTGAATTCTGATGTCATCACTTTAGTGTTCATTAGAAAATGTTGTGCATTATATCGTATAAAAGATTATAGATATTAGACGTCACCCCTCGGATTTCTGTGTTCTGTATAAATGCACTCAGTCTACAGCCCTGCACTTTTATATGGTCACAGAACTATTCTGTGACTTTTAATGTCCATGTAATTTACAGTAGGGAGTGCAGTATCCCATATATTATTACTAGACCAAGTAACATGGAACAAAGAATTGTCTGTAGAACAAAACTGAAAAAATATATTCATATGCTGTAGAAGAGAGTGAACTATACGCCTCACATTAACTTAAATATCAATTTAGACAATGCCCAATGCAGACTGCCATATTCATATTTCTTTAAATGTATGTTCCATATCCTAAATCAAGCGATTAATCGGCAATATAGGTGTGCTAATTTAACACTGACTTTTTTACACTTCATAAAATAGACTATATTAACATACAAGAGATGAGCCTGAAGAATTCCACAAAACAAAGTTGCAATTGCCTCCCCTTAAAAATAAATATATATATATATATATATATATATATATATATATATATATATATATATATATATTTTCACCCAAGTATTTGTTTGTTGACAGATAGCTGATATGTTATTTTGTTTCCAGCAGGACGCCAGGATCAAGTTTGAATACAATGGAGAGAAAAGGTACTTTCCTATTCATATGTGACATGTGGACATTTGTTGTAGTTGTTCTTCAAAACATATAAACTCTGCCGTATGTGTACAGATCCCGGATCTCATACTCAGTAACCTATTATTTAGACAGTAGAATATTAAAATTGCTGCATTCACACAAACATGATAACCAGGTGTCTGCAGTAACTGTGAGGAGCACTGCTAAACATTGTAATAATGGGAGCAAAGAAGGAAGTAATTTCTATATGTAATTTAGTAGACATTGGGCATGGTGATACAAATTATGGTAAAATACACTTTTTACTCTGAGTTCTATATCGTACATACCGCATTACCACACCTATATTTTCTGTATGTTATTTTGTACTGTATGCTGTTCCGACTCACTCCATTGCCAAGATACCAAATCCCCAAAATATTACATTCACCCACATAACTGGCAGGAATCTCCAGAAGGACAATATGAAGCATTTACCTTTCAGACCAGCATATTCAGAGTACCAAGACCCTTACACCAGTTCCTATCACCTTGACCACAATACACGTTTAAACAAAATTGTAGGGAAACACATAGATTGTAAGCTCAAATGGGGCAGGGACTGATGTGAATGAGTTCTCTGTACAGCGCTGCAGAATTAGTGGCGCTATATAACTAGATGATGATGATGATCCGAACTCCAGCACTTTAGATTAGCTGAGCAAGAACCACCCCTGATTGCCCAATTCCTCCCATTGGCTGGTGCAAACATCTTGGGTCTCGTACAATACTTTCAGTGGGATGCAGTTAAAGCATCAAATGCACCAAGTGATTTGCATATTAAAGCAGCAATCCCACATAAAATTCTTTTTCTTTAAGTAGCAGTTCAAGTACCTTTTAAGTATGCATCATCTGAGCTATTCTCCTACAAATCATTATCTCTTCAAAAGCTCTCTGGTTGGTAATCAAAAATGGCTAACACACAGTTAATCTGCTACACAGACACAGGCTCACAGCTGTCAGCATGTCATGTGATGGCAGAAGGTGGAGAAGGAGGATGTCACAGTGCAGACAGAGCTCAGAGAGCCGGTTCAAAGCCTTTCTGCTTACCACATCATGTGACTGTGGTTACCATGGTAGTGCAGAATGATAAATTACTAATGGCAGCCTGAAGGGAAAAAAAAGCAAGGGACATTAGTAAATACCAACATTCTTCTTATAGCCTCCTACAGGAGATATAGGTTAAAAAAAAGACTTGTGTTTTCATGCGATTGCTGCTTTAATGTTCCGATATCATCCCCTCATCCATGATTAATTTAAGGCTAAATTGAGCAGTATTTTAAGAAAAAAACTGAAAAGCTTCCATTAATAAAAGGGTGGTCCTAAGGTGGTGGTAGGCTGGACTTAGAGACATTTAACTCTCTCCATATTGCACTAGGTAGCACCTGTGCCCAGAAGGACCATTACAGATCTGCACTTTTTGAAGTCTGTAAATAACCCTTAGAGGTAAAAATATCAGTCATTTAAAGCCCCTGATTCTGGGAGGTTTGCAGTCATTATTTAAAATGGCAATGTTATTAAAAGCAAAATGAGAATCGTCGGGGTTAAGTATCCGCCTATTGATACATTTACCCCTTAGTGTGTATCTGTACAGAAAATCCTAACCTTGTATATATTATTACTCCTTCAGATAAGTTACACGTGTTCTACAAACTCGAGAGACCTAGCTGGTTACATGTTTTTAGTAAATGAATAACTAGTTACAATAACTTTATAAAAGTTAGAAACAAAATATCGTCCCCTCATATATTGCCTATTTCTTTCTATGAAATCCTGATTTGAGACCACAAAAGAAAACATTTGTTTTTGAAAATGATAAATTATATATTTCATGTGAAAATGGACCTGGTCATGGAGGGGCTAAACCCTGGCTTGGAAGTGTTTAAAGACAAAGCCCACTTTTTCTGAAATAGGTGACTTTTGAGCCAGCTGATTGTTTGAGAGTACCTGTGTCCTGTAGAGCTTTGTGAGACTGCCTGGCACTGGGAATTATTAAAGTTCCCTTTGTTCTAGCAATGGGTGGAGGAAAGGACACTTATGTCAAGATTTTATTGAATCTTTAAATAATTGCAGTTCGTGTTTATCCAGCCTAGAATTGGTTGAATGGGCAGAGTTGTGGAGGGACGTGGGATAGTTAGTGGATATATTCATGAAAAACATTCCTCTAAAGCCGACTGTGTGGTGCTGGTTTGTGTGATCCGTGGTCGTGTCAGGTACTTTCCATACATCTATAAATGCAGCGAGCGCTGACATGTTTTCTGTCACGGTACTGTTATTCTAAGATCTGTGCCTGTAATATAGCTATGTAAAGGTCACATTAAGGACCTGTTGAAATATTCAACATACACAATATACAGGCCAATTAGTAACACTTACCAGGTAATACACTCACCTCAGTATTTCCTTAGGGAAGTCAATGTAAGGAACAATAAAGTAAAAGAACTATACGTGAATTATAATTTAAATATAAGGATGTGTTTATATACATTAACAAATAGAGTATAGCTTTAGTGATCTTGAAATGCATCAGCAATTTCTTATTTTTTTAACTTATAATTAGAGTTAACATTTTGGAATAAATCATCATCATCATCACCATTTATTTTCGCAGCGCTGTACAGAGAACTCATTCACATCAGTCCATGCCCCATGTGTTTATATTTCATAGACTTTTTACAGGGAAAAATAGGAAACCAAAATACGGAGTTACTAAGTGCCTGTATTTTAGAACATCATGGATTTCAGAGCGCAAGTTGTTTGAATGGTATTAAACATTGACATTTATAGGGGATGAGGTTTCCTGGTCACACAAGAACACTTCATCTGTGGAAGCAATGCACCTGTTCAGTTAAGCAGAAGACTACATTATTATCAGAAGTGTTTGTACCTAATTATATTTGTCTAAGTGTTAAGTAACACTTTTGTACATATGTTATTCTGCACATATAATAAGTGTGAACGGCCATGTTGCTTTATTGGTTATGATAGATGTTAAATGATCTTCAGTGGAGCCGCTCCTTAGTGAGTAGTTTGAGGGAAAAGGGTAGAATACATACTGGCTACAATACAGACACATTGGAGTATATAGAAAAAAGATACCTGTATTGCAATAAGTAAGGGAACAGGATACAGATCTGTATAGTCATGTGATTGGGATTGGAAGATAGCAGTTTTCTCAATGTCAGTAGGTAAACACCATAAAACTAGCCCCAGGAAGTTGTGTAATACATAATAATCATAGAGACATTTCTGTGCTGTCATCACATTAACGCTTGATGGCGATGAAGGAGAATATTACGCAGCGCCCAGCAAAGAGTAAAAATATTCTTTGGTAAATTGAAACCTTTATTTATTTAAGCACCTGTGAGTGATCTTCACTGGAGGAGAAACAGCCGAAGCATGACTGTGGTTTCCAGAGACGGAGGAAAAAGCTAAAATAGTCTGATCCGCAGTAGAAAGCACTGCCAAGCTGCCACAGTATATCCCCTCTGCATGTCTATTACTGGATATCAATATAAAGAGAGGCTTAACATGCCAGAGCCATTAGACAGTAATATGTCTCCATCAGACACTCCAGACATAATAACTGTTCTAGTGAATTATGGAATTGGTTGCAAATGATCTGGACAAGAGAACAGGCAAATGTGAATCACTTAAAAAAGCTCCGACCAGAGTAGAGGCCGGTGCCAGTTTCACATACCACTTCAATAGCCCCAAACTTCAAAGACATTACTCAGAATGATGTACAGTGCATTGCATTTAGTAAAATAAATAGTTTTTATGCAGGTGCTCATATGCTAGACACAGCTGGGGAAGTTTAACATTTTTCATTGTAGAAAGTGCAGTAAACTTGGATGGATTTATTAATTATATGTTCAGTTTTTACATCCCATTAAAAGCTCTTTAGCATTCCATCATTTCATGAAATCACTGTTTATTATACATAAAACACATAGCACTCTCTCTAAGGACCCGGTACTGCGCTGCAATGTTTTTCCCCCTCACACATTCTCCTATTGGTTCACCTACCTTTTGGCCTCTTTTCCAATTACCTGCTTTCCTCTTAATACCCATTTGTTTACTCGATCTTCTCCGGATTCCTGCCACTCACCTGTGTCTCTACATTAATCCTGTTTGCATGTTTCTTTACTCTATGTCCTTCATCTACTCACCTGCCTTACACCACTGTTCACCCCAATGTACGTGCTCTTTTTCATTTACGCTGACCTGTTCATTCAGCCTTTCCCTCCACTACCTGCCCCAGAGAGAGGCAGGTGGAAGATACACAGTACAGAATTCAGATGTTTGTCTCACATATATTTAGTTTTCTCTTTTGTGATAATTCTTATTTGTTTGTGGGATGTTCATAAAAAGTGTCAGCTCCGTGGCTAAGAGTTCGATTACATAAACTGAGGATTTACTAGTATGGGCATAATATTTCATAGTGCTTATAGGGTTGGATAATGGTCCTGTCAGATGCCTGTGAATTCCTCTGCATTGAAATTGAACACTGTTCATCATTATCATCATCATCATCATCATTATTATTATTGTCATTGGTTTGTAAGGTTCCGCAGTATCGGACAGTAGAGAACACAGTACATAGATAACAGACAAAAATAAATGCGGACATAAAAACAAAGAATACAGAGGGCCCTGCTCATGATAGAGCTAAGTGGAAGAGGGCACAGCTGAAGCAAGAAGAGCGATTGGGGGGAGGGGGGTCTGAGTGAAGATATTGGTACAGTTGTGAGGGTGCACTAGTGCGAGTAGTATAGGCGGGGGGAGGCAAAGCTATAATAAAGAGGTAGGTTTGCACTAAAGATGTGAAGGCTGTTGTGAGAGTCTGATCAGGTGTGGTAGGGAATTCTATAAATAGGGAGCAGCAGAGGAGAAGTCTTGATGTAGGCGGGAGTGGGAGGTGGTTACTAGATAGATATGAGATATGATGGGCAGGTCAGATCTAGGAGGGTGAGAGAGAGAGAGTATTTTGAGATGAGATTTGAAATGTATGAAGGGGTGGTGGTGTTGAAGGTTTAATAGGTATGGGTGAGTAATTTAAATTGGATTCCTGGGGAACACGGGAGACAATATAGGACTTTCCATAGTGGTGCAGCAGATATGGAGCAGTGTGATAGGAAGAGCAGTCTTCCTGAGACATTTAACAGGGACTGAAGCAGAAATAGATGACGGGGGAATACCAGATAGCAGGAGGTTGTTGTAGTTAAGACTGGAGTATAGGCAGAAATTGTGCTCAATCCTGTGTTGTAAAGAGAAGCATGTCTCTTGTATGAGGACACAATATTATAAAGGTCCAATGACCAACTCCACCTTTTTATTGATGCAGTTCATTAAGGTTGTTGCTTCTCTCTGTGTTGATGTCCTGCTTATTTCTCAGATGCACTACTGTAGTGTTGGCTAACCTGTGACACTCCAGGTGTTGTGAAACTACAAGTCCCAGCATACCCTTCCAGCAATATGCTGCTATATATTGGCAAAGCATGCTGGGACTTGTAGTTTCACAACACATGGAGTGTCACAGGTTAGCCAACACTGTACTACTGTTTTTTTTATTTCAGAACTATTTTTTACATTTACTTATGTATATGTACATTCATATAAAACGTGTTATGTATTTTTGAAATAATTTTAACTGAAAAACTGATGCACATTATCATTAAGAAAACAATTGATAATTGTTGGAAATATAAGCAATGAATAAACAATACATAAATAAAGTATTAATATTACAATACCATACATATGATGTTGCTTGTCAGTCTATTTTGTAAGGGTGTATTATTTTCTCATAAGTTAGGATGTGTGTATATTTATAATTTATTAAATACCTATTGATATTTAATAGTCTAAAAGTTTAATGTAAAATAGAAGAAAAATATTCTATTGAATAATAGGTATTGTCTTTTATATAGTAGAAATGTCAATGAACGTTAAAAATGTGTGATACAGTGGCAAGGCAATTAAACAGCAGTCTTACAGCCAATGGTCAGTAAATGTATTAGGTCAGTAGGCACGTTATGGGGCCGATTCAGTTACTCGTGAGGTTCCGACCTTGTGGCTATGTTTCTACACACATTACTGCTAATTATGGTAATGTAAACTTCACTCATTTTTGCTTTCACCCCTATGCGGTGCAAGCAACAATTAAGATCATTACCTACAACATATGGAACCTCGCTGCTAATTCAATTGGCTCCTATGTTGCAGGGAAGATGTGGGAACATGCTTTGAGCGCTTTTTTAAAAGCCAAGGACAAAGTACAAGGTTTTGTCTACACAGCAGACATTGTTGTTACGCGCCCATGTGTACAAGTCCATATAGTTAAAACATAAAGCATGTTACTGACTGCAGTGCGTATTATTGAACCCAGTGTTTATGTTACCTATGTGTGTCACCAGTTATTATTTTTCTCCCTTTCAGGATTATTGAGTTCAGGAGGCCAGTGAAACTCAAGGATGTGCTGCAGAAAGTTACAGATGCCTTTGGGCAAACAATGGATTTACACTATGCAAACAATGAGGTAATGTGTGCTTTGTTTCACTGGGGCGCCACATCCCAGAGCTCCTTTTAGCATGTGATGACTGTAATCCCTGGCTGGCGTTAGTGCTGCTGAACGTTGTACAACTTGTCTGACAGTCACTGTCCTGTTATGAAGTTGCGTCTCATCCAGTGATAGACTCCTGAGTCCTGACACTTCTGCAGCAGTTGGCACCTTATACCTCTGCAGTATCATTGCTTTTTATTTTACATGCCCAGGCAATGTGTGTACTCTGAGGACTAAAGTATACAGTAAATGTGGCTTCATATCAATGGCTCCATTTCCTTATACACACTGGTGTGCCTGCATATCATGTTAGTGACCTCTGTTTGCTATTTGCATCTGTCTATGGCCCCAATGCGACATCCTGCGCAATGTTCTTTATATACAGGGAAAAAGTGTTTCACCTCCATATTTATGATGGGTAATTATTATCCACTTTTGCAAAACCTCTGTGTATTACCAATTAATAAACAAATTATTAATGCTTTAATATTGTTTTGTGGAAGTACTTAACTTCGTTATGATTGTATTGTAATAGTAGTACACTTGTAGCAGCATAATAAAATTCCTGCAATACTATTACTTTGTTCTGCTATGAAGGTTCGCCACATAGCAGTAGGTAGTGGGAAAGTAGCACACACCTAAATGCTGGATCTGTGAAGGTTGCCAGTAATGTATTGACGAGGTGCCCCGCCTAGCTGCTGTCATAATACAGGTAAAGAAAACAGCCGTAGCTTCTAGCTAATCTGAGACAGCATCTCTTAAGGAGTGTCCTTTAAATTGAGTAATGTCAGTGTTGGCTGAATCCATAGCAGATAGAGTCCAACCTCAAATTGTACTTTCTTTGCTGTTTTTTTTTTGTGGGGGTAAGAGGGGGGGCAGGAAGTGATCAATAACTGAAAACAGACTGCCCTCATTTCAGGACGTCTTTGTGAGTAATTAAATAAACGTGAAACAATGCACAAAGCAGAATATTCTACAGATCTACATATATGCATGTGGATGTTTTAGGATGACCTTTAAGTATAATGTGAAAAATGATCTGGAGTACTAGACATCCATGGGTTGGATTGTAAGGTTCCTCAAATTTGGACAATCCTAATTAATCCCTGATAGGAATTGCAGAAAAAGATCTATAGACTGCGCTGACGTATATTTGGGAGCAGTAGACCTAGATCGAGACTCTTCTTTTATCAGTTTGACTGTCACGGGCACTAGGAGTCTTTACCCAGGGATCACCAGGTGGTAAGCTTACCAGAGCAATGTAGATGGTAATAGTGTGCTCTGGTAGCAGGGTGATCACGGAACAGGCAATAGTAGATGATGAGATGCTCAGGAAAGTCTATGACTAGCAGCACTGGTAATATGGAGGTAATAATACACGAGGAACTGTATGGACAAGGGCAAGTGGAGGTAGTCAGTGGTCTGCGATAGCAAGTTGTACCACTGCTATAGTGAGGAGGAATGTCCAACAGAAACGAGGAAGTGATGAGAGTCAGCGGTCTGCGGATAGCAAGTGGTACCGCTGTCTGAGTGAAGGAATGGAATCCAAGTGGAGGTATCCGGGAAGTCAGTGGTCTGCGGTAGCAAGTTGTACCACTGCTATGTGAGAGGAATGGAACAGGTGATACCGGAACAGGAATCAGTGGTCTGCCTTCAGCAAGTTGTACCACTGAATATATATGTGAGGAGGTGTACGGGGAGAGACTGCAACACAGGATGTACACGGGCACATTAAACACGATCCACAGTAATATGCACAATATATATAAATGACTGAACAGGTCTGCAACTGTAGGAAGTCTCTGAAGTAATCCAGCACAAGATAACACAGTCAATGATGGCAAAAGACTCAGCGGATTGCAGACTCCAGAGGAGAACCAACACAGTCCAGCAAGATATGCAATACACCAGCACAGTCAATGAGAAGTATGCATACCGTGGTTCAGAAGGCAGTCAGACAGAAGTGCAGTGATACCTGGGCGGCAGGAGGCCGACAGGATGAGAAGTCCCTGGATGTAAGAGGCAGGGGTCTAGTAGGTGCAGCGCACAGGTAAGTAGACCAACAGGGACACGAATCCACAGGAATCAGTAAAACATGGAACTGGACTCATGGAGGACCCAGGAGAATGGAGATGATCTAGCAGAGGAGTAGCTGATGAGATACGAATCCAATGCTGACAGGAGGGTAGAGACCAGCGGGAAACAGGAAGGCGTGGAGAGCGGATCAGCAGTAGATGGACGATAGCGCTGGCAGCGGCAGCAGGACTCTGCGGACCCACGGGAGAGATGAGATGAGGCTGACGTGCACAGGAGCAGCGGATAGGAATCAGCTAGCAGTCACGATGATGAACACAGGCGAGTTGCCAGCTGGAGACTGTAGTGCACGGAGGCAGCGGGTAGGAATCAGCTCACAGTCACGATGATGAACACAGGCGAGTTGCCAGCTGGAGGCTGTAGTGCACGGAGGCAGCGGATAGGAATCAGCTCACAGTCACGATGATGAACACAGGCGGGTTGCAAGCTGGAGACTGTAGTGCACGGAGGCAGCGGCTAGGAATCAGCTCACAGACTTGATGATGAACAGGTGAGTGGATAAGGAGAGAAGGCTGTAGTGCACAGAGGCAGCGGATAGGAATCAGCAAACAGTCACTATGAAATATAATAGCGTTGAAGTGGTATAGGAGACTGTAGTGCACGGAGGCAGCGGATAGGAATCAGCAAACAGTCACAATGGAATATAATAGCGTTGAAGTGGTGTAGAAGACTGTAGTGCACGGAGGCAGCGGATAGGAATCAGCTCACAGTCACGATGATACAGTTGATGGTAGAAGTGGTATGGGAACCACAGTAGTAGAAGTGGTTTGGAAACCACAGAGGTAGAAGTGGTTTGGAAACCACAGGAATCAGCAGCGCTGAATACACGAGGAAACACAGGAACACCTTCAGAGACTCATGGGGAATGAGACTCCAAGATCAGGCAACGTGGTGTTGACCACAGGTGCTTAATATAGGGAGTGTTGCCTGATCTGCCAATTGAGTTAAAGGGACATACACTGAAGTATAGGAAAGGGCTGCGCATGCGCAGACCCTCAGGATGGAGGACGGCCACGGTTCCTAAATGTCCGGGAAGAGGCACTCACGGTCCGGTGAGTGACATTGACGTATAATAATCTACAGTCAGTGGGCATTTTATTAGATTCAGTCTTCTAGTATTGGGTAAGACCCCCCTTTTCCTGCAGAACAACTTGAATTATTTGTGGCATGGATTCAATAAGGTGCTGGAAATATTCTACAGAGATTCTGGTCCATGGGGACATGATAGCATCACGCACTTGCTGCAGATTTGCCGGCTGCACATTCATTCTGCGAGTCTCCCTTTCCACCACATCCCAAAGGGGCCTAATGTGTGCCAAGAAAACATTCCCCAGACCATTACACCACCAGCAGCAGCAGACTACACCATTGATACTATGCAGGATGCATCCATGGATGTTGTTTTGCCAATTTCTGACCCTGCCATCTGCATGTTGCAGTGAGTCAGACCAGGCAATGTTTTTCCAATCTTTAAATGTCCAGTTTTGATGAGCATGTTCCCACTGTAGCCTCAGTTTCCTGTTCTTAGCTGACAGGAGTGGAAACCAGTGTGGTCTTCTGCTGCTGGAGACCATCCACTTCAAGTTTCAACAAGCCATGCATTCAGAGATATTCTTCTGCATATCACTGTTGTAACACATGGTGCTTTGAGTTACTGTCGCCTCCCTGTCAGCTTGAACCAGTCTGGCCATCCTCCTCTGATATTTCATTAACAAGGCGTATCGCTAACAGAGCTGCACTTGCTGGATGTTTTTTGTTTTCCGCACCATTCTCTGTACATTCTAGAGACTATTGTGCATGAAAATCCCAGGAGTGGTTTCTGAGATCCTCGAACCACCCTGCCTGGGACCAACAATCACTTCA